>NW_022601467.1:7333199-7481201 GCF_009176505.1 Sitodiplosis mosellana | reverse complement strand
AGAGAGAGAGAGAGAGAGAGAGAGAGAGAGAGAGAGAGAGAGAGAGAGAGAGAGGAAAGAAGTGTGTATGGAGGAGTGAGTTGAAAGCAAACAAAAGCAAAGTCTATACTATGCATTGCCATGTCATTGCACAACGAATTTACAAACCAAAGCTCAGCATCGAAGATAAACAACAACGAGATTAAACCGTGCAAAAGCACCAAACTGAATCCACAAAGTGCATCAAAATCGGCCCATATGAAAGCGAGTGCAGCGCTATCACAGCAACTCGTTTTTTTCTCTCTATCTCTCTCTCCCTCTCATCGTGTTGTTGCTCGCCACAAAAGGACCATCCACTTTTTTTCAGGCCTCTTTCCGCTCTTCCGCTCTCACTCTCAATCAGTTGATGTAAAACCGATAGTAACGACATAGACGCGCAGTTCAACAACAAATTTACCATTTTGGACAAGAAAAATATGGTTGAATGCACAGCGCGTATAAATGACACACAAATGGAACAAAAATTAAAATAATGTCAGCGTTGAGAGCGAGCAGGATGTTAACGTTCAAACCAATATACAAACATACACACACATTTTGCATGAGCGTAAATGCAATGGCAAAAACTTTGCATGCAAAATTTAAACGCGTGTGTACATTAAATTTAAAGGATTGCCACCGCTGCCATACTTCAAGCCAATGCCGCGTGAAACTCAGACAAATGTAAAATCATCACGAATTGAGACAGTTTTCGGGATAATTTACATTTTGCAAAGTAATAGTGGATTCGATTGAAAGACGATCATTGAGCTGGGACTGGAAATAAAAACTCGTTGCTAGTGTTTGGGAGTGACACTTTTGTTTATGGTCACAATATGAACATGCATTTTTTGATGTATATTATACAGAGCTTGTGAACGAGTCAAGACAAATATATGTTTGGCAGGCACGCAATAATAGCACATTGCAAATTTCGGGCAGACAGAGGAAAAAAACGAGCCGAATGTGTGTATAACGTATGTGTGTGTTTGTGTGTGAAAAAGAGCCGGAGAAACGTAAAAATTTAACGGAACTATAAATGTAGTGTTCTATTCAGTTCAGTAAAACCACAGGTTCGTTCGTTCGTTTTTTTTTTTCAATTCTGTGAGCAATATTACACGCACGACAGTTCACCAACTAGCCTGCAGCATCGCAAAATTGCACTGACAGCGGTCAAAATAAACTATTGTTATATACACAGCTGTACAAACATTATATAAGCTTCAGTATGGAATTGGGTAAAATTGTGGTTTGCGAGCAGCTTGCCTCCCGCTCTCGCAAATGCACCACTGCAATTACATAACAATAACAATAACAACCACGATTCCGCACACGCACACACAAACCAGAAAACAAATAAAAAGACGGGGCAGCAAAAGCACACTTCCTGAACGAATGCCCATCTGTTATTGATTTATCAATTCATTTTTAAAGCGGCCTGTATCAAAGGATGCCAACACCATCATGCACTTCCAAATGAGAGTTCCTGTTTGCTTGTTTGTCGTAAAATTGAAACGATATTGGCGCTTGTAAAAATTAGATTTTAAAATATAACGTTTGATAGCAACGAGTGGACCGAGTAAAAAAGAAGTGCGTTCATTTGACCAGACAGACAGAGGTCAATTTGAATTTCATACAATGAATTCCATTCATATCTTCTTTTTTTGTTGTTGCCTGCCTATATACGTACGTATGTGTGTGTGTGTGTGTGTGTGTGTGTGTGTGTGTGTGTTTGTGTGTTTGTGCAAACTCTTTGACCAGAGCGAAACATTTCCATATGTTATGCGGCGAGTGTCTCGCTGCGAGACACATACGAAATGAGCAAATGTTTTTAATTATTCTGAGAATTTAGTCAAAGGAAATGAAAGGAATGGAAGCGAATGGAATAAATTAAAAGCATGCAAACGCACACGGAAAATAAACATAGACAAGACAAAAACGAGTCACAATTACATAGTTTGTTATATCTCAGCCGTTTCAATTTGTGTATGTGTGTGAGTTTTTTTTTTACATAATTTAGCTGCACTTTTTGAGTAGCACAAATAAAAAAGGCATCGTGGGAAAATTTATTTAAATTTAATGGTTGTTTATTTTATTCATTTCTGCTGTTCTGTGGTCTCTTCAACACGGAGAGTGAGAGAGATACGTATAAACAAACAGACTGGCCATCGCAGTCCGCTTTTTTCCTACTTTTTGTTCTTCGTTTGCTGGCCTTTCTTCAGTCATTGAGTGAGCTTTTTTTTCTGTTAATTTCTCATTTCGAATTTATTCTTAATTTTGTGGCTTCTGTCCTGGATCATACACACATTTACACAAATGAGCTTTTGTAAACAGACAGCACCGACCGACATACACTCACCCGAAAAAAAGCCATGCAAACGAGAAAAAAAACGCACTGAAAAATTTAAATGAAGTCGGACAAAAAAAGCGGTGAATATATAAAGTGAGCGATACACAAAGCAAACAAAACGGAGTGAGGAGAAGGGAAACGGGCTGCAATCTGCACTTAAAAATTACATCCATATGCGAATATTTTCGGAGTTGTGCTCAGCGTGACATTACCAGTTGTACTCTCCGGCAACCCGGAATAGAAACAGAGAGCAGCGCATACTGCATTTGTTTTAATTTAAATTCACATTTAATTGGATGCTTAATATGAATGTAATAAAATTGCACAACAATGAAACCAATCTTAAAATAAAGGTCTAAATGAGATTTTCTTGTTTAGTTCGATGTTGGCACGGGGGAAAAGAGAGAGAGAGAGCCTGAGCACTTTGAGTATCTTTTTGTTTTAGTGTCTGACTCGAAGCGATTTTCTTTTCGTTCTACGAATTGAAATAAATGCGCGCGTTTCGGGCTTTTTGACGAAAACGAGAACATTATTTTAATATAATTCCTCTTTTGTGAAGGTTCTGTATTTTTGGGTTGAGGAAGTCACAATCAACCACCAAAACTCAACTTTAATTAATAATTGATGATCATTTTTGATTGCTCGGTCTCGGGGCTTGAATGGCTTGTCGAAAGCGACAGCAATGAAAATGTCTAAGAACTATGCTAAGTAATTGCTGGTTCCTTTTATGTTTCATACACTTTAATCAATGGAAAATGAATTTATTCAATGGTCTTTACATTAAATTTCATGGCAACAGGAAAAGTGTTTCACATCGTACCGTTATACAACCGCTACCTTTTGTTTGGTTATTTAGTCTGAATTGTGGCGCATGGAGATATGGTGAATCGTGCCTATTTGCAGCGACAATTTTAAACGTTATTTTACGATGACCTATTTACAAAAAAGCATCGGTTATGTATTCATTGTTGCCATTTACTACTTTTGTACCAAAATGACTTGTCAATATGTGAGCGCACATGCATGTAACGATGTTTTCGGCATTTCCGCATATAGCACACACGCACACACACGCATACACTAGAATCACTGCCGCCTCTCGCGATTCCATCATTTAAATTCGTCGTGATCCTAAGTGAGGCACGTTTTCACTAGAGCCTTGTGTGACACCGCGTCTTCCATGTGGAATAAGAAGAGAGAGCATGGTATTTCCATTTAAAAAAAATTGTTGGTATACATAGCTGTATAATATATTGTGTGATATCTCCTTATTCGTGTTCACGCCCAATTGCCATTTTCATAAAAACATATAAAATAATAAAATAATTAAAATACAATTACATAGATCAGAAAGCATCAAAACACAATTTAAACATAATTTAATTTACAATTGTGCGCATTTTTCACGCTGGATGACATAATATTATGCTGTGTTGAACTGTTTGGAGCACGATCTTGTGTGATATGGTTGGATGTAGCCGTGCACGAGCTCCATGTAGCCAACAGTGTTTGTCTTCCTATTCACACTCTATTCACACAATGAAAGAGAGGACGAACGCGAGAGATGCGCATTTTTCCTTGGTTTCGTCGATTGTCTTATGTTATTATGATTCTCCAGCGAATGCAGTATATCACACGAAACAAATAATTTTTCCTAATTTTTTTTTTCTGTCGTAAAACTTGGCGCTTTTTTCCTCGCTCTTTTCACACTTTCTTATATTGTACGTCGCCTTTTTTCGTGCTCATCTTCGGCGCTCTGTGTATATTTTTGTATTCTGCAAATTAAACGGCTTGAAATTATGGTGGGTACGCGAGATTGGAAGAGAGAGAGAGAGAGAGAGAGATAGAGAGAGAGATCTACACTGTGTGTATATTACATGTGGCTGGTAGCTCAGCATTTCACTACAGTACTGTTGAAATTTTAATTTTGTATGCAATTGCTTTTTATTTTTCGTTTTATTTCGGTTAGAAGTTCGAGCGTCGACCTCAATCCAGTTCATCCGAAGAAATGAAGGAATGTATAACCTACATGAAGGAAAATGGCACTGAGCTGTTTTTTTTTATTTTTCTTTCCCCCGCTTTGATACTATCGTGATGATGGTTCATTTTTATTTATAAAATGTTTTAATGCCTGATCTTGGTACTACGTACACGCGTACGTACATCGTACATTCGTATATGTATGTGTGTATGTGCGGACACACTAGACATGTGGGGCGCACATTCTGTGCTCAAGTAAATGATTTTGGCATTTGGTTTTGTTATATCAGCCCTATTGCAACAATAGAATTCATCTCATATTTGCGAATTTGTAAATTTACTCACGCTAAATTGTCTTACACGTTCTGCAGCGAACCGATCTCTCGGTCGCATAACGAAGGACGCGTGATTCAATTTCTAAACTGTTCATAAAGTACAATGTTCATTCAAGTTCAGACATAATATATTCACACTCACTTCCATAATATCATTTCGGGACGATTTTTTCATTGCTCTCTTTCTATAGCTCTCTCCCTTAGTTGCTTTTTGCCGTTTCGGAGTCGATACAGCCGTTGTTGCTGCCGACATTGCTACTGCTATCGTTATTATCGTCGTGAGAAGGAGCTCATTGCCACAGCCGACGTCCTCTTTCTGCGTGAACAATTTAATTTGAATTGCTCGACATGTACAAAAACGAATATGAGATCCGAAAATGATGTTACACTTGTGTGGAACAATGAGAGGTAACAAAAATGTTCGGTTTTTCCATTAATTGTTTTTTTTTCGCTTCTTAGTTCACCGCTTTCTCGTAAGTCAGTCGGAAAGTTGGTTGTATGTCATGGGCACATGCCATCCACCCTTCGGATTATTCCTTTTATCTAATCAACATCTACTTGTGCGGAGCCCATTCCGCCGTCGAACTGTATGAAATCGTATCGTGTGAATCGTGAACATCAGCAAAATAATATAATCAAGAACAAAGAAACCAGCCGAAAAAGTGATATTCTGCGAAATAATAGATTAAGAATGAAAACAGAGAAAGAGAAAAAAAAACGGTTCTCATTCAGCAGCGGCTTTCACTTCTTCTGCTTTTTTTTCATTTGCTTTCTCGCGGTATTTAGTGTCGAATGCAAATCAAATGAAGATAAAAAAAGGCGAATGATTGTGTGGTGTTGAACTTCAAAGGTCTATTATGTGCACAACCATTTCAGATTGCCCACTCGAATGAGATTCACCGCCGAAATATAGCTGAATCCCGTCCTAAATAAGGTGAAATAGAATGGAACGAGATGGAAAAAAACAAACACATAAAAAAGGATAAAAGATCCCACAAACAAACTGATAATGATATAGCATGAGGATAAAATAAAACAATTCATTCGATCTTATATCGTCGTAGGAGGCCCTATTTGTATACGATAGGGAAATTACCATTGACAAGATATCGATGTGCACCGTCGTGTATAATGTGTACACCGTATGACACAGCCACTCTTCTACCGTCGCCGTTGTCGTCTTCGTCTTCGTCGAAGCGATAAGAGTGGTGCGGAAAACAACATTGTGAGTGAATTATCTTGTGTCCTGGTAAATATTGGCCAAAATTGGATCGGAAACATGATATATTTGCACAAGGGAAATCCAAAACTTATTTATGAATGACGAAACACTGCCGCTAGAAAAGTGTTGAACAAAAACACGAAACCGAATATATAAGATAGAACATAAATATATCCATATTTTATGCGTTCATTTCTTCTTTAAAGAAGGGAAAAAAAAGAATGTCTTCCATATTTTCGGGGATATTTTCCCGTTAAAGTTCATCCTAATCACACAGAAAACTTTACTTTTATGTTCTTACCGTGATTACGTACCCGGGCACAAACACACTTCAACGGTTTTTCAATAAGAAAATTCCCGTGAACTAAGCAAATCGATACGGTAGCAGGCATTGCTTTTTACCGTTCTTCGAAAGATAAATGTGAAAAGGTATGTATTGAGACCAGTTCGGACTGATAAATGGTTTGATCTTTGATGGCACTGGAAAATATTGGTAAAAAGCAAAAAGATGAAGAAGAAGAAGAAGAAGAAGAAGAAGCAAGAACACATCGTTCACTGCACAGATACAAAGCACGTACACATTTATTCACGCACCAACCTCCCCGCACTAAACAATGGAACGGTGAGACGCGGTGAGTTGTTTTTTGTTACTGTTGCTCTTGCTATTATTATTGTGTCGTCCAATACACAAATATTGTTGCGAACACACACACACACACACACACACATAATAGAATGTCAGGTATTCTTCGGCCGTTTCCATCTGCACAAACACACACATACAGCGAGTACATTATGGCAGTTTGCTGCTGTTGTTCGATGGAAATGCGTTTTAAAATAACAGACGACGAAAAACATTGCAAAGCAAAATGACATTTTATGGGCGATGGAATAAAATCAACTTAGACACACTCTTACGATGGTACACGATTTCCCTTGAGGCAGATTTATATCTATAAAATACTTTTGAACTTAAGTGCCTTTGCCTTCGAATACCTTCTACAACTGTATTTTCAACACCCATACTCCTTTTTTTTACTTTCGCTCTCTTCCTCTCCCTCTGTGTCCCCAATCCTCGAATATACACGTCTTACATGCGGCGTCTATTCAATTCTACCTGTCTCGTTCCATTATGGGAATGGCAACGGTGATGGCAATGCGTTGCTGTTGTTTCGTGCGTTCCTAGTTCTTGTATGCCGAGCAGTTGCACGGAAAAAAAAGAAAGAAAAAAAATCAAAAGAATGGGAAATCTTGCCGTGTGCAATTTCTCTCTCTCTCGCACCCATTCATTCTCACTCGCTCTCTCAATAGGTTCCAAAATATAAAGCGTAGCATCGTGTGCCCGTATCTTTTTGTCGAATAAACAGTGTGTGTACGGTGTTGTACACCTTTTATATGGAAAATTCAATACATTTCAGTATATTTTTGGGGTTTTTGCTCTTTACTATTTTGTATATTCATCCTCTTTTGCCATTGAATTCTTTTTAGAGCAAAGTAGTATGCTCCATGCCAGTACATCTCTCTCTCTCTCTCTTTAATGTTTAGAATATGGATCGCTATACAAAATGGCGCAAATTTATTGGTTTTGATTCATTTTTTCCCTTTTTGTCAGTTGTTTCGATTCTATTTCCGATTTAACGCGCTCCCGTCGACGATGAAGATGACGACAACGACGACGACGACAGCGTGAATCAAGTTCAAAAAAGATCGGGATACCAAAACGACATTATTATATAATGTAATGCACCAAAGTTGCCAACAGCTAACGTATTGGTATCGAGCATTACGTAATATCCAATTGGGGCTAGTATTTAGAGTGAATAGCAGTCGATAAGTTGATAACACATACGACATACACACATTTATATGTACGATTCGCACATTTTGATTTTACGAGGCAAAAACATATGCTTGTGCTTTTGTTGTTGTGCTGTTTGCCTTTGTTTCACCTCTCATTCGGTTTTCAGCAGCGATCCGTTGTTCCGTTGTTGTTGCGGTGTCACTTCGTCATCACTGAAGTCGATATCGAGAAGAATTTTAACGAAAGGTTCAATGTGAGCCAGATTTCCGACGAATTTCTGTGAACATAAGCTGTACGACTCATGGTTTGCTCCAAATACTTCAATTCGTATTGGCATTGTACAATACCTGTGTGCAGTGATTTTGTGTGTGTGTGTGTGTATGTGCGTGTATATGTGTGTAGCGCAGATCTCAAACCGCATCAAATGGGGAGCAAAAAGCTCA
This sequence comes from Sitodiplosis mosellana, assembly GCF_009176505.1. NCBI lineage: Eukaryota > Metazoa > Arthropoda > Insecta > Diptera > Cecidomyiidae > Sitodiplosis > Sitodiplosis mosellana. The sequence goes on along the minus strand of NW_022601467.1, from coordinate 7,473,052 downwards.
TTGAACGTACATACGAACAAAACCATTTGACAGATAAAAGCCAATATGCAATATTCCAAGCATCTGATTCTTTTGCTTTGGAACAGAGATTTACGTATGCGATAAGCTTTGCGCAAAGACAGTATGAATATATAAACCAAGTTGATTATCAATACGTGGCAGCAAACAGATTCAGCATTCGAACACATTGTGTTTTCACGGTTGCTTCACAAAGGATTAACCAAACTCAAATCTTACCGTTCTTTAAACGTCATATTTATGCAATGATAATGACAGTATTTTTCCATTTTCACCGTTAAACTTACGGCAACAATCAAGAATTTCCACTTACATTTATTTCAAATAAAAAATTTAACGAAAGCGCAAATAAAATACGGTCGTTGTTTTCTTTTTCTTCTTCTTTTGCTGCTGCTGCTACTTGTCGGGTGCACGTGGAAATGACGTTGAGAGCACCATTCGAGAGCACAGACATACATATGTAGTTATTTTTCTTTCTTCATATTCTTCTTCTCCTTCAAATAGCACCTTTTCTTACCGCCGTGAAACTTTGTGCTAGTCTGTATGAGTGTGAATACAACTTTGCAAACGGTGACTGCAATAAAGGTAAGGATGTTCGAACATTATATTAGCTCAGTGTAATTTTCTTCACTTTGCAGAACGTTTAGCCGTAGTAAACTTGCGCAACTCCAATCTGATCTCGATACCGAAGATGAAGAGAGAATGAAAAGAATAGAAGAGGAAAAAAAAAATGGAATAAATGTATCACACTCAGGAAAGTCGTTTTAAAAATTTTGAATAATAAAAGTTCTCGGCAAATTGGATATTTTTTTTCCTTCTTCGTTTTGTTCGTACGAAGTTTGAATATATTGCGTTCGTTGTATTGTTCATGGCAAAACGTCTTTCGAAGATGGAACAAGTGAAAGAAACACTACTATGCAAATGCAGAAAGGTAAACAACCTTGAAGGTTCTATGTATTTGTGTGTATGTGCACGAAGAGAACTCACATTCTAACAATAATAATTTGTTCGTTCGGAATTCAAATAGAAATTATCGTTTTCACTCCATGTTATCCTACTTTCGCTCCCGTCGCTGTCTCACACGAACTGAAAGCCAAAATCCAGCAATAGTTTTTTCTTCATCTTCGTTTCGCTGACAGTGAAAAATAAAAGAAAACTATGACGTCCATCCGAGAGAGAGAGAGAGAGAGAGAGAGAGAGAGTATCTAACCATTTTTTATTATCTTTTCATTATTATTTCGTTTTATTTTATTTTTATGGTATTCTGAACAGAGAGCGTAGAAGAAAAAAATCAGAGTGTTTTTTGTGTGTTGTTGCCGCTCGTCTTTTGCTCTCATTTGATTGTGTTCGAAGAGAGTGAACGACGAAGCTTCCGAAATGATAACGAAAAATTAAAAGGAAAAGGTGAAGAAAAGTGAAATGCACCAAAGATGTGTGTGTACGCTTCGAGCAGAAAGAGACGAGAAAAAAACAGCGAATTGTAAATAGCATTAGCAAAGCAGTTAACACAAAGAACAAACCAATTGTGTTAAAAATACGTTTTCACCTATTTCATTTCACCGTTTTTTTCAAACGGATATTCTTTTTTGCGTCTTTTATGCTATTCACTTCTACTTACTATTCATGCCATTTGCCGAAGGAGCGCGGCAAGTGTTGTCAGCGAAAGCAAGAGATAGATGAAGAAAGAGAGAGAGAAAGAGAGAGCGGGCGAGTGATAGAGTATGGCAAAATTTGCACTAGAAAACCGGGAGACACACACGTAAATAATCTTAAAGCAAACGAAAGATTGCATGAAAGAAGCAGGTGAAGAAGAAGAAGAAAAGTGAATCGAAGAGAAACGAACAGCACAATGAGTCGACAGCTATTACCGTTACATAAAAAGCCATGCGAAACGCCAAGATACCACAGCATCGGACATTAGACGAGACCTAGAAATTGAACGTGGGTGTCGGGCGTTGCGTGTCTGTATTCGCAAGTATTCACATAATTTCAACACTCGTTTCGATGTGTTTTCTTTTCCTTTTCATTTTCGCACTGTTATTTTTGTTGTGTTTTTCACTCAGATTCAGTTTATTCTTCTTCTTTTTCTTCCATTTTGTTTTCGTATGCTTTTTTTCTGCTCTCTATTTTATTTGATATTTTTTTTCCTTTGTCGGTTATCTTCTTCTTTCATGATGCTTGCCAATTCAATATACACATACACACTTTTGCCAGCACTGTAATTCTATCAGTGGTTTTTCTGTCGCAACATCCTTTCATTTCACGGCCGGGTATTCTCATTTTCTTTACCCCCCCCCCTCTCTCTCTCTCTGTTTGTGTGTATGTGTCTCTCTTTTTCTTTCTTTTGACGAAAATTATATGTAAGAATGTGAAAGGCAGAAAGACATACTTATTTGAAAGCGTTAAAATTGAGCCAACAAAATGAGAGAAGGACAATCGACGAAGACGACGATGTGGAAGAATGAGACTTTTCATTTTGTTTAGCGAATGGCAGATCGGTGTATGTGCGTTTCATCGCCATTCACAAGCACATGCAAACCGAAATGATGCAAAAGGTAAGGGAGACAATCTTTAAAGTTCAAATAAAACGATCGAAAGGCGAAGACAACAACAACGACCGGCACAAGCAAGGTTATCTTATCTATACGGTAATTTTTTGCCATTTTCCTCCTTTTTTAGTAGGGGGAGGTCGGGAAATTCGGAACACACAACGAAATAATTTAATAAAATTCTAAAAAATTAACATTTTTCCAAATTTCAAAGTGGTACGACTCAGTAAATGCAAAAACCTAACTTTTGGACCTTGCCGCTTGTTGAAATTCGAATCGGTTGAAAAAATTTACCCCGTTGGCAGAAAACCCTTGATTTTGCGATTTTCAAAAATGGTAGGGGAATTCGGAATACTTCATAAATGGATAGAAAACTGAAACAATTTTGATGCTAAACGTTTATGGAGAACTAGGAAATGACAGAAGAATTAATTTTAATGAGGAAAAAGTTCAAAAATAGCTATTGTTATTAGTCGGATTTGTAATTGTTGCCTGTAAAATAGGTACCAATCATTTTGGTGCATTTCAAGTGGACAGGTCGATCGCATAAATTGCAATGAGTAATTTGTCAAAATTTTGCATGAAATATAATAAATATGCATAAAAATAGCGATATCAACTTGAAAAGTATTAAAAATCACTTGGTCAATTTTTCGTATATAGGGTGTTCCGAAATTCCCCACTCACTAAGGTTTACAACATAATCGTGTATCAGTCACTCAATGAATTTTTATGCAAAATTCCTTTTGTGAGTCGAAATATTAATGGTATACGATAATTATAAACATATTCATCAGATTTGATTCTTTGAAAAATGTTGTGAAATCAATGCAGACAGGCATTCTCAATATTAAATTTTCGTGACTTGATTTCATGTCGATGTCGCACAGAGCTAACAGTAGGTACACACTCGTCGAGTGCTAATGGAAATTTGATGTTTTGTTTAGAGAAAACTATGACAGTTGTTCACATTTCTCAAACTATTCATTTGCGACGAAATTTGGTGGTGTTCCGAATTTCCCTACGTTCCTAATTACCCCACTTTCCCTTATTATTATTATTATTATTATTATTATTATTATTATTATTATTATTCGGCGCACTTTTTTTCTCTTGCAATTTCAAATAAGAGACTGTATTGTGGATATTTTTATTTCATTTTATTTCAGAAAAAAAACACATTGAAATTTATGGGTAATTTTGCTCATAAATTTAATACTCGTGACATTAAGCCCAAGTTAGCGAAGAGAAACAGAGAAAACATGCAAAGAGAGCGAATCAAACAAGAAGAGAAAAAAAATTGTTTATTCAGACATTGTTCGACAGTTGAGTACACTTAGTCGCATACAATTCGCTCGAAATGCTATACATACATCCAGAAGAGCAATTAAGTGCGTTTTATTACGAAGAATCGCTTCTTTTTCCACTTTTGCTCATTACGAAATTTAGTGCAGTTTATGTTTACAGCTGTGAACATTTGTTGGCTGCTTGCCGACGCGCTTATGCCAACTCTACAGACATGTATATGCGTGTATATACATTTATCGTTTGTTGTTCTATTAACCTCTTTTTATGTCACCTGAACATTTTTATGTGCAATAAATTTCGAATGCAGAAAGTGTCATGAATGCTGTTTTTTTTTATTCAAAAGAAATCGACGGAAAAAGTGCTCTCGAAAAAATAAATATACATACCTTTTTTTCGTCCATCAGGGAAAAAAACGCACAGCAAGAGAACACCAGAACTTTTATTTGTTTATTTTTTTGTCATCGTCATCGCAATCATTCGAAATGCATAGCTATTTAGTTCAAGTCGAACAGTTGCTTTTGTACAATGGATTGAAGGGATGCAAACAAATCCAAAGTGCTGACATTCAGACGAAAAAGATAATTAGGGACGATACTTACCGGCGAGGCAATTCATCTTAGATACACTCTTTACGAAATAGTGAATGCTCAAGCTCTCAATCTGACCCTCTGACACCATGTGAATGATGGATATAAACGACAGCGAATGAACGAACGAGCGTAAGAAAGAGCGAGAGGGAGAAAACGAAAAAAAAATCGCATAAAACATAAAACAAGAGCCATACGAAGTGAACGAATAACCTAATCGAATTGGACGTTGCCTCGCAAATGGGCTTCAATCGAAATCAATTTTTCTCCTTCTTAATGACGAATGTTTATTACAAACAATACAGACGCCAAATGAATTATTGACCATACTTATCCATGCTTCTCTGTTCACGTATAATCTCGCTAAGCCGTTGAATGGGCAAGTACGAGTGAAATGAGCAAGAAAACGTAGCGAAGAATGGGAGAAAGAGAGAAGGAGAAAGAGAGAAAGAGAGAGAGAGAGCGAAAACGAGATCGTAGTGGCACAAGGCACAAGCATGTTGCCAATGCTCAATGACAGCTAAGTGGAGCAGAGAGTTCGATGAAATTATAAATATTGCAAGTGTTTGGAATTATAAAAGCACCAAAAGTGCGATCCGTTTTTCTTAGTTGGCACCATAGCCATATATGCAACGCGCGAGTTAGTTTTCGGTATCGAGAGACCGAGTTTTACATAGATTCATTCGCTTTGTTCGCATCATGTAACCGTAATTATTGCTATTTCTTCTTTTCTCTCCAATGCGTTATCTGTATGTCCGTCTTTTTGCAAGAAATGCGCTGGCACCAAACAAAACATAAACCAAAACCGAATGAAACCTACACATACGCTGGTGCACACGAAGAATGGCGCACCAGCTCAATTCCACATTTTCTGGGTATCTGTTCCTTTTATCATTTGATGTAATTGATAGCTTTTCCATAAATTTTATCTCATCGAAATTCGGCAAGATAGTAAAAGAGTGGAGCATGGAATGAAGCAGTGGTTTCGTGTGTATTGAATACATTGGAACATAAAAGCGAAGCTCAATTCATTAAAAATACATTATGCCACGCATCGAGAATAAAAGTGAAGGAAGAGTGAGATTCGGAATGCTGTTCATTTTCGTTGCTGAAATTATCGCTCCCTTTTGGTGTACCACTGTTGATTTGGAGCATACACACACACACACACAGAGAGAGAGAGAGAGAGAGAGAGAGAGAGAGAGAGATACTTATACATGGTAAACGCAACTGCAATCGCTGAATAGAATGAAATTTCGTGCTTTCACTTTATCAAAAGAGAAGAAAAATGCCAAACACACGTCGGACTGTCGGATGGAATCTCACAAAAATCAACTTCCCGTGTAAAATGCTTCGTTTGTATAATTCATTTGTATTTTTGTTTCTCTTCGATTCGATTACATAATTATTTTCTCCCAACACATGCAAAAAAATTGTTAACGGCTTTGAATGCAATCCAAATGGCTTGTATGCACGGTCCAAATCCTAGCAACGGCCATCATCAACGAGATTTTTGTACATTTGATAGATGTTTTGTAAATCGTCATCGTTTGGTTCATCTTCAGCGTCGAAGCGAAATTCAACATCAGGAAAATAATGTAGATTTGCATTTTCACTGGGCTCAAAATGATCGAGTTTCAACATCAGCTCATCCTCAAATGAGATACCGTCACTGCCCTGTGCAATAAACAATACTTGATGCTGATTGTCTTTCATGCTACCATAAAGGAGCATATTTTCGACGCCAGCTATGAATACATCATTCGGATTGGCCGGTGAATACATATTCGGTTCATCTTCCTCTGACGATGATTCATTTTGTATTGGTGGCTTGTAGTTGTAAATAATCGGTTCCTTCACCGAAGGTGTTGACGATAATGACGAATTGCGGTAGTCGTAAAAAACTGGTTCGTGGCTGCTGCTGCTGCTGCCACTGCTGCCGACATAATGGTGTATGTGATGAACGTGCGTGCTAGGCATGAAATGGTATGCAAATACAGCTGCGACCAAAATTGCGTTAACCAACACACGTACACATGAAATACAATGCAATCAGAGAAGAGAGATGGAATCAATATCAAGACAAACTCAAACCCATTAAAGATTTATAGAAATATGTTGTTGTTGCTAGCAACTCACCTGTTGTTTGGGGTTGAAAATGGCTTTGATATGGATGCGACACCGGCCGAAAGTGGTTCGTTTGGCTATGGTGAAAATTTGCTTCATAATTGTTACCGTATGCGGCAAAACCGACACGACTGGGTGATTGTGCTGAGACTTTGTGGCTTAGACTTGGCGGTGAGGCACCTCTGGCTCCCGTCGTCGTCGTCGTAGTTGGCGCATTACCTTTACTACTACCACCTCGAAGCCAGCTCCACCATCCACCGCCACTGCTACCGCTAACGCCTGAACTTGAACCCTTATTCGTTCGGTACGTGATTCGGCCACGTGAAGAGCCTCGACCTCGGCCACTATCAACACATTGCCAATTCAATATAAATATCACACAAAAAACCAACAATATTTTGAATAACACCATCATTGTCACTTTTGGTTTATTTACTTCTTTCGAACATGTGAACACCAACAAATTATTATGAACGTTATGAGGTTTTGGCTTAATTTAAAACAACATTTCGGAATATTTATTTATTTCTATTTTTTTCAACAAGGAAAAAGAATAACGAGAACACTTGCCATTCGGTGTCGTGTCGTTTTCGTGTACAAATGTACATTCATTTATATTACGACTTTGCTTACTGCATGAGTGTGTGTCCGTATGCGAGTGGCGATAATCTTTGACACTTTGATGTGCTAGCTTCCATAATAAGTTGACAGACATTTCTCTGCACCCGACAGATAAGTGTTTCGCGTAAAATGAGCGACATGTCTACGATGTATGAGATGTATTTGATATACGTTGAAAACAGCATGTAGTTTTGTATGGTGAGAACATTTTTGAAAAACATTTCACCGTAAATCCGGTGCTATGTGTCTAGGTGCGTTGATATTTGAAATGTGCTCTCTATCTCTCTCTCTCTCTCTCTTGCTCTATCTATCCATCTCCCTCTTCCGCTCTTTCTATTTGAATCTACACTACATTTATTTGGTTCAGATGACGCAGCATCAAATTCGTTCTATCGATGATATTTTGTGATCATCAGTGTCAAATGGATTTGGATTTTGACTTGTCCCCGGTTTATATGGAATCCACTTTGTGTCATGCGTTTCAATAATACGTCTTATTCCATCTGAATATTGATTTCGATTGAATTCGGAAATATCATCTTCGTTGGGCCCTTCAAAATCATCGGCAACGAACAGAATTTGATTTTCGCCCGGTTTTACGTTCGTCATATCAATGTAAAGTACCAAATTCGCTGTACGAACAAATATATACGAATGATTTAAATTATTAATTAATGCTTCGTCATTGGTAAACAAGTCTTGAAGGGGAATTCCAATGACCGAATACTTCGAAAGTGATACGCTGCTATCGAGGATAACAATCTTTTGCTGAAACGAAACTTTATATTTGTGTTTGTTTGAGAGTATTGCTCTACTTAAAGAATGTGGGAAAAAATAAAATAAAATAAGGTCAAGTAGAAAACAAAAGAGAGGATACATACGAATTGGCTGATCTGGTATTTTATTGAAGAGTATCTTCTTTGACTCAATGCTATTGAACAAGAGTATTACAGTGCAAACGATTGAAATCTCTTTTGCAAGTGATTGCATTTTATTTTTGTCAATTTGATTCAATAATAACAAACGAAATAAACTTTAACACCAACCAAATCAATGCAAATGATGTATATTCGTTCTCCTTGCAAACGTGGTTCGCATACTATTTTTCAATTCGTTGAACGACAACAACAACAACACAGAAGATAATGTTGTTCCATTGTAGATTTGATTGTGCAAAAAAAAAACACAACCAGCCATGCATGTATTGGTGAATCGAGAAAAGCGAAAAATTACAAGACTAAAACATACAACGACAATTCAATTAAGTTAATAATATGTGTCCCTAATTCACAGCTGGTAGTGGAGCCAACGGTACTCCGGTTATGCTATCTGTATTTGTTGGCTGAGCTGTCGATGTGACCACCATATCAGTTTTGATGGTCGTTGTATTGATTTCAGTTGTCTTGTCATGTGAATCATTATCGGCAATGGTCGTTTCATCAGTTGAACTTGTTGCATTTGTCTCTCCTATTGGATACCAGCGATTCCATGGATACGGCTCAAGACCATCACTATCTTGTTCAATAACAATTAAGATATCTTGCTCATCCTGAAATTCACCGTACAACAGCATATTTTCAACGCCAACAATTAAATACGGATTTGTAAAAACAATTTCCGTTGAATCGGCATCATCGCTTTTGCTTTGACCCGATATGCTATACACAACCGGTGCCGTCGATTGCCCAAATACTGGCTCACTGAACGTACCATTTTGATTGGTTTGCATATTTTGATTTGGATTATTATTTAAATTATTCGCATTTCCACTGTTCAAATTTCCATTCTGCCCCGAATTGTAAATGTTCGAGTTAGGAATGTTTCCGTTCGCGGCATTATCGTTACCATTATTTCCATTATTGTTGTTATTAAAATTGTTGGCATTGCCGTTGCCTCCGCCTCCACCACCGCCGCCGTCGCCATTATTGTTATTGCTGTTGCCGCTGTAGGTATGATGATGATAATAATGATAGGTACTTGGGCGGTCATAGTAATCGTGGTAGTGATGATGATGGCCCAAACTACTGCCTAACGCCAAACCAAGACCGAATGAACTAACCGGCGAATAGCCTGGGAATGGGGTATAGTAGGTTGGATAGCTGTGATAAGTAGCAAAATGAGCTGCAGACATTGAGACAAGTAAAATAAAAAAAATAATAAATTATTATTTAATTGCAACAGCGAACACAATTTCATCACAAATTCAAAACGATTACTTACGAGTGCTGTAGTAAGTTGGAACGCCCGGACTGCCGAAATGTGTTTGGTGATTATTTGTTATGAAATTGTTGACGACATGCGGCTGATTTGGCTGCGGATGATATGCCGACCCAAATGAATTCTGTTGCGTTGGGTGGTACTGTTGCCGAGGATAATCCGCATGGCTGGTAGATCCATGAGGTGATGATGCTGTTTGCCAATTTTTGTTTGCCGTCACGGTTTGACTGGGCTGAGTCCATCCTGAATTTGAACGGCTCGATGTTCCATATCCAGAGTGTGTGTTTTGCTAATTTGAATGAAATGTATGATTATGTCAAAGTCAAGCTTTTTTACGCACCGAATAAAAACACAACTCACGGATTTTAATTATCACTTACATGAGCCGTTTGTCCAGCTATTGAGCTGTGGCTAGTGCCCGTATTCGGTGTGACTTTCCATCCAATGTTTGAAGCAGCTGGCGCTGATGGTGCGTGCGGAGCACTTGGGTAATGAGGTGCACTTGGGTAATGAGGTGCACTTGGGTAATGAGGTGCACTTGGTGCATGGGGAGCGCTAGGTGCATGAACATTGGAACCTTGATGAAAACTTTGTGTTGGATAAGGAGGTTTAGATCCGGTTTTTGATAGTGTATTCCATGAATTAGCATTGGTGGCATGAGTCTGATGTTGCGTTGACGGTGTGTAATGTTGATTCGTGGGCGTGTATGGTGGAGGTTTATTGGCCGTATACGTGTGCGATCCATATCCAGAGTTTGAGCCAAATGGAGTGCTATGACTACCAGAACCGGATGTGCCAGAGCTATATGTATTGTGACTGCCACTGTTAGATGTGCCAAAAGTTTGCTTCGGATAGCTACTAGTTCCTGTGTTCCATCCTCCAATATTACCGTGCGAAGTGCCCGTCGAATGATGATTGCTTGAAGACGATATATGTGATGAACTGGGATGATAGCTTCCACTCGAACTGCTCTTTGGCTTGGATCTAAACAAACTCAAGAAGCCGCCCCGGCTCGAACTGGAACTTGAACCACGGCTTCTACTACCTCCGCCAAAAGAACTTCGACCGCCACCGAAACGTCCTGCGTCGGATATTACAATCAATGCACTGAAAACTATCAACACAAATATCACGGGCCTGGTTACCATTTTGATTATTCCTTCGACACTTTTCTGTTCATGGAGCGTTTTTTTTTCTCGTTTTTTCTTTCAACAAAACACAAATATTTCACCAGCAGCTGAAATAATGTATACGTTTCAAAGTCAAAATAACGAATAACGCAAAACGAGCAGCAAAGATGAACTCAACTATCGCATAGGACACCTTATCAACGAGTTTTTTTTGTTCATTCATTCATTCGTCTTAGTGAGTCTATTTATTTTTCGTTCATCACATTTGATAACATTTAACAATTGATTGCCAACTGACAGAATAAATTGAAAAATTGTGTTTATTACATTTCAGCGACTGACTAGAGAGTTTACTCTTTATTTCTTACTTGTTTGATATTTAGCTAACGTATGATTTTTTGGTTAGTACTGTTTTCATTTCTTTCCTTTTTGTTGAACACATTGGAAATTCCGTATTCGTAAAGCATATGTTTCCATCGGTTGTTGGAGATTTCAACTGGTTTATTTTCTTTTTTATTTCAACATCATTCATGAATTATCATGCTCGAAAACTGAGTTTGTACCATTTTTGTAACCATGTAAACAGATAACATATTCCGTGTATATTCCAAGAAAAATCGAATAAAATCGAATATAAAAGAGAATGATGAGATTATATGATAATTCCAAGAAATGATACTGTATTGAACTTCATAAATGTTTATTTCACAACTGGCTGAACAATGAATGCGACACAGACGAAAAAAACCTTTGAATCAAACAAAGAAATACGTCTGAAATATGACGTTAGTAGGTTTCCATCCAATATTCCCATATAATGACAGGAATCCTACTAAACAACACACATACGCATGTACAGTCATTGGCGCATACACAAACGTCATAGATGAGTTGACGTTTGTGTATGCGCCAATGACTGTACTGTACATGCGTATGTGTGTTGTTTAGTAGGATTCCTGTCATTATATGGGAATATTGGATGGAAACCTACTAATGTCATATTTTAGACGTATTTCTTAGTTTGATTCAAAGGTTTTTTTCGTCTGTGGATGGATTTTATGATAATTATGAAATTAATGTTTTCGCATTACGGCCGAGAATACAAAGAAATTATTTATAATACCACAATAGACGTACTGTGATGGTACAAATAATATTTATTATTATCAGCGAACAGCGTTAATATGCACGCTTGCATCCAACCGAAATCAGTGAAGCATTATTAGAGGCGAAATTATTCAATGAATTTAAAAACTAAATTTCTTTTCACACACAGATTAAAATAAAAATGTTTATAATCATTCCATCGTAAAGTATATAATCGTTAAAAGAAAGTGTGAGTAAGAGACGAAGAAACCGATTGACAAGAGTCTTGTAATGAAAAAAAAATCTCGCTTAAAAGCAGAAGCAATACGCTGTTTGGCGCTTCATTATAATACAAAATTCATTATGTAGTGTGCCATGGACACGGGGATCGGGGTCATAGTGAGTAGTAGTAGTGTATTCGAAGGAAGAAAATAGGTACATTACATTTCGCATTATGCCAAGCTGTATATCAACGCAACAGCCGAGTAATAACAACAACAGCGACAACGAGCGAAACGATTCCAGAAACGCGCGAAACATTCCACACACAGACGCAAAAAAGGCAAAAACAACATAAAAACAAAAGCGATGCAAATAAATCGCATTATATTCGCCGAGAATACTTTTCTTACGGTATATACAGCGGGAAAAAAGGACTGGCTCGTTCTTCAGTTACGTCCAGAGTGTTTTGAGCTGAATAAAAAATAAAACAATCTCTGTTTTCTTTGCCAATTCCAATAAAACCACGTATGAGACGAAGTAGTGTGCCGAGCCTTGCTGAGTCGAATTGGATCGCAACACGAACAGGAAAAAAAAAATCCGAGGTAAAACAATCAGCATGGCACCAATATTAATAATAATAATCATCATAATAAAAACCGAGCATGCCATGGTTACTCTCTATGGCAAAAGTCGCGCATATTCTTGCCCTGGATCGAACGATGTGCGGATGCCTTTTAAAGCCGAATCCAAGTGAATTTGTGGTGGGAATGAGAGAAGCAGAGGAGAAGAAGAAGTAGAGAACAAAAAAAAAACGCACCAGCATAAAAAATGAACGCATAATGGTGAAACGAAAGAATATTACATATATTTCATAAAGGAAATGAGTTTTCTTTTATAAATTTCAAAAATATGAAAACGGTTTCTCCTTTCTCTACCTGCAGCCAGCACCAGCTTTCAATTCATTCATTTTTCTTCGTTGCTATGCTTTCTTTTTTACTCTCTATCTTTGTAGTTGTATCGTGTAACGTTTTTTTCAACCTTGCCATTACCAATGAGAATTATGCAGAACGTCTTAATCTTTTGATTTTTTATACGACTCCAAGCTTTCATTTGGCTTGTTTATATGCGTTTTGTGCTTTTGTATACTTCGTTACGCATTTCAGGCGAACGAGAAGAAAAAAAACATTCAAAGAAATTTCCATTCGTTTCACCATCGCCTTTGACGACGACAGTACGATTCCAACTATTCTGGATGGTTCATACATTTGCAATCTCTTTGATGCGACAAACACTAATGGCTTCATGACACTAATGAAAAATTGTTGTTTCTTGTTACGAGCACGAATAAAATACATGCATCGACAATTTTGTGCGAGTGTTTTTTTCTGTTCTGCTGGGGAAGGAATGTTTTGCATGCCATTTTTTCTATCGTTCCGTTCACGAATACCACCGAATGTAAGTACAAAAAAAAATAGCTAATAAAAACAACGTTTTTTTCTTGTGTTTGTTGGTTGAAAGCTATTATTTCACGGTTTCCTTGTCAATATTTCAAATACTCTAAATATTGAACGGGATGCAAATTAAATTTCGCGTTCACTAAACATGTGTGTGCCGATGCCTGTAAATTGGTTTGTCATTTCATTAATTTATATTGTTGCTGAAGCTCTTTCTTGTTCGATTTTATTTTCGGTGGCTTTTCATCGGTGTTATTTTTAATTGACGTTTCTGTTGTGTTATTGATGGAGGGGGGGAAACAACGTAAAAATGGTGCGTGTCATCGCCTCTCTCTCCTGTACAACGAGTATGGTTTTGGTGCCCTTTTTTTATTCCACATTGCATACACACATGACCATTTTTATCGATGCTCGTCCAAATTAACACAATCAAAAAGAGCTGTTCATTATTGTTATTTCGATGCATCGGCTACACGGAGTGCACCGCTTGCATACGACTGTGTTCTTTTTTTTCGTCTACTACACGATCACCCACCGAGTATTTTTTATGTCTACATAGCAAGGGGTACTCAAAAAAAAAAAATCACCATGTTTTCAACCGCGAATTGTGAATTTATTTCTGAAGCTTTATATGTTTTTCTCAAATCTGCCCTTTGACATGAATCATGATGAAGTAATAGATAAAGTTTAACCAATCAACTCTTGAAATTACAACAATATTCCGTATAAAATTCGAAATGTTTTTTTCGCACAATTAATCGGATCCATGTGAAATTATTGAATTGAATGTCCAAATGGAATTGATTAAGATCCTGATCAGATATACACCGAAAATTGGTTGCAATAATTCAATTTATCACTCGCTGCCATAATTGTATGATTTAATTATGGTGTTTTAGTGCCATTTCCATATTTCATTTTGGCTCATGCACCTTTGGACAATAAGGCCATTGTCGACAAATTCGTGTTCGTTGACAGCTGCATTGTGTGTAATGACCAACCACATGGTAAAAATTGGAAATGCACCAATTCCTAGCCTACACACACATTTCAATGCACTAGCATTCATTTTGTTTGCAAAAAAAGAGAACCATTTGGAATTATACAACATTGCATATATAATAAAGCAGAGTTACGTTTACGAAAGAGCCTATTTGTAAAAGTGACTGTTATGTATAAAATGTGACCAATTATTATATCTTCAAACAATCAAACGCATGAATAGAATTTGCTATATTTTTTTTTCTTCGCCTGGAATTTATCTTTGCCATGATATTTAAAATGTATGTTTCAATCATGAAAAATGGATGCCGGTTTAATTGGCATTTTTAAAACATGTTTTTGCACTGCATGTTGCCTGCACATTTCACTCAATACATCGAGCCAATCAAAAAGCATCCGAATAGAACACACAGTGCCATGAAAATGCACTCAAAAAATGAAGAAAATAAAGAGGAAGTGCAAAAGAGATAGACGTTTATAATTAGTTTTTAAAAGCAATGTGTGATCATTTATTGTTTGTCGTTTTGCACACAGTCAAATGAGCATGCTGGATTATTAATTGAATGCAATCTTTTCGACATTATCAATTGTTAAAACAGATGTTATTTTTTTTTTGTAAAGCAAAATAGAGATAGATACCAGAAAAAGATATGCTGTGATCTCATTTTCAATGCTCGTCACTTGTCGAGCTTAAATGAAGCCCATCGCGAACACATATACACAGGATGTAAGTTCCATGGATGATGTACTTGATGCTCGCAACATTTTGTTGTCATGGCATTTCCACCGTTTGCTTTGTCTGTGATGCAGAATATTTCGCATCTGAATCCGTAGGTTTTGAATTTCAAAGCTCTACTCTGAATAAAACTAAATCGTTTCGTAACAAATGCACAAAAATATTCGGTTTTTTTTTTGCTATTTTGTTCGTAAAACCAAAAATTTATTCTGAAGAATAATTGCAACAAGAATCTGGTAAACTCTTGAGCGCATGAAAGCTCTTTTTGAATACACACAATACAATTTGTGCCATACATTCAACCATTGCTGCGGAAGTTTTAATTGCATATTTTAATTGAATCAAATTTAATCGCCGGATTAGTATATGATATACTTCTAAACATGACCTACGGCTCAAACACACAATACTGGGTTAGCGTTGCGTATTGCAAGCGTCACCTATTCATTTATGCACATGGATTGATCCCCGCTTTTCCATTGTTGGCATTACATTTTGATTGTACATTTTCAGGCAATACTCGGCATTCATATAATATTTCAATGCACAAATTATGGCAACAAACTCGCATACGCTGTATCTAATATCTCAACCGTTCACCAAATCGCAACAACAAAAAAAACCATGGAGCTGTGCTAGTTTATGCCACGATAACGGCCATTTTAATGTGCACAACGAAAACAACAGAAAAATTACGCATTTTTGCGGTCATTCAGATTAGCTGTGCATGTTAACATATCAACAATTGAATTTTCTCTCTCTCGCTCTCTCTCTCGTTCTCTCTCTTCCCCTTTTTCTGGTCTTTTCAGGCTTGAGCTCATTTGAATTTGGTTTTTCGACACAATTAATTCCAATTTTCGCATACAAAGGCTTTAATGTGTTATGTAATGATCACACAATTAAACGGATTATTCCAAAGATGGGATTATTTCGATGTAAATTCACATTTTGGTAAACGAAAAATAATTATAATGCAAACATAATGTGAATGGTGTGCGATGCGATGCGATTCGCGCTGTTTCTATTTTAAATATGCATCTCTGCATCTCTCTGAATCCGGCTTTTAATTCATGGTTCTTCGCGGTTCTTTGTTTTTTTTCCCAACTCATCGGCAATGGACTTTTGTACATGTGTTGAATCATTACGGAAATATGCATGAACACATTAACGAATAAAAGGAATAACACGCGTAATTCAAACTTTTTCCGCAAATTTAGGTTATCAAAGAATGGAAAAGATCCAATTGATCGATTCTGGATTTGATAAAAGTTACTCTTGCTAATACTTTGGCCAATGCTAATTTCCCATTTAAAATATAAAATGTGATACAAAACTTTGCTTGTTCTAGACTTGTTTCGCATTCGTTGCACGCGTTTGCCGCCAAAAACCAATACTCTTCCCAGCAAACGTTGCTTGCGAAATGAAAATGGCCCTTGAGCTTAAACTGGCCACGTCGAAAAAATGGCAAGTATGTTTGTGAAAGAAAAAATGGTTGATTTTCCGTCGTTTTCACTTTGCAGTGATAGTTGAAGCATTTTTCGGTTGTTATTGTGTTGATTATTATCCTTTTGGTACCTCAACAAGTCTTATGGGAAGCTAGGCCCGGATAAAAAGCGCACAACACAAAAAAAACCTCTTGGAATAGCTGCCAAGGAAATAAGAAAGCGTAACGGAGTAAAAGTCATCATATCACACATGACGCTAAGGTATAACCGTATTTTATTCGAGTTGAATTGAAAATAAATCACGTGTAACATAAACAAACGCTTATGGATAGGACATTTGGGTGCCATAATTTGCCTTCCCCATATCATTTCCTCCAACGAAATGGTTTTTACAGCATTAAAATACATCAAATTCCAAGAAACACCATAAAATAAATCAAAATCAATATTATTTATTTTCATAACCAATGAAACATTTTTCACAAATAATTACGTTACGATATGCTATTCTCGGCTGCATATTGCATCAAACACTCACTTTCTCCATGCGGAGCAAGTTTGTCGACGGTTTCAAAATGGCTGTGGTAAAGTAGACGAATACAACATCCACGAAGGGGTACACTACAGTGATGTGATATCTGTCGACATGGAAATTCATTGAATATATCAGACATCGAACACAATTTTATGGCGAAATACTTTCATATATACATATATATTTCAGATATTCGAGTTATTGTTTCTCTAACCGCAATGGAGTATTCATACTTCTAGGAGGTCTTACTACAGAAATTTAAGTCGATTACTTATCGTAAACTATCTAAATTGTAACATAGTCCAAATTGTAACAATTGAACAAATAGACTAATTTTCTGCAGAACTTCGAAGGGTAACTGTTGTTTTCTATATCATATTTGAGAAGATCACGAAAAAAACTTCCGATATGAATATATGACTTATTTGTATTTTTTCAGAAAAGTGGTTTATTTTAAGACTATGTTACAATTTGGATGGTTTACGATACCTTATTTATTATTTTTGCTTTCTAACAAAACAAAATACAGATTTTCAATCGAAAATATCTAGATAATTTGCTCAATATTTTGTGAGAAGAGAACCGATTTTCTTATCTATATTGGATTGAAACCATTATAATTGAAAATCTGCCTGTCTGATATAGCTCGAAACTCACCATGAAATTCGATAGAATTATGCTAAGCTTGAAGCATCAATAATCAATTCCTATGGAAAAATTGGAAAGAAATAAGTGGAAATGTGGTTTATTCGAATCTAATACACCAAAAATGCTTTCAAGATGAATATTTCAAGACAAGAAATAGACTTAAAATGTTGCGCTTGCAACAGCTTTTCCCGATTATCTCTGATATACACGAGAATTGCGTAAATGCTGAATAAAATGTTTTGCTTTCATACAAACGTATCGTATAGCATGTTCATTAATTTGAATCCAATGCATCAATTCAGGGAGAGAGTTGCTCGTTGTGATGTTGTTGTGTTAGAGAACAAGAGCTTCTTTGTTCTAACAAAATGTTTTTATGCTCGACTGAATTTTACATAAATTTACTGATTCCAAAATCTTTATACAATAATCTTGCGTAAGAATATTGGTTTGGACACGGTGTGTCGTATAAAAAGAAAACACAGCAGAGAAGGAAGAGAGAGATGAAATAACAACAGTTGTAGCAATAGCATCAGCAGCAATGTAACAAAGAAAATCCTTTGCCGCAATGGAAGAGCTTTGCAACATACTCACTCACTCAAACCACCCATACACACACACACACACACACGTACGTATAGAGTACATATTGCAGCTGACTTAATGCAGCATGTATATCCATTGTAAACATACTGTCATTGTTGTGTTCGGCTGTAGCTTGGTTCTGACTCACGTATCTAATTTGAAGCCAGCTGATCTCGGCTATGTTCCTTTTGATCCAATCTGTTCAAATTTCTGTCATCGGTCGGGCGAAAAGTGGCCATATTTCCACACGTTTCCCACCCGTAAAAAGAACAACAACAAAAAAGCAGCCCATAGAGAATATCATAAATGGTGATGTGCTTATCAATCGGCTTGAATTGAAGATACTGAAAAAAGTGTACGCTTTGTATTGGCAATGGGTCTATATGAACACCTGATGGAAGAGAAAGACGTTCGCATCAATTGTACATATATGGCAAATGCGGCACATAAACACCGACTTGCACTTTTGAACTTGAGTGTGTAATATGGGTGAAAATATCGGGAAGCGAGCAGTATATACACCCGATGTGTTGTATAATTTATTTAGGTTTATTTTTTCTCTTTCTCTATCGCTTTCTCTCTCTCTCTCTCTCTCTCTCTCTCCATCTCTATCTCTCTGTCTTCGGTTATACTGATAATGTTAGCTGTTGCTGGTTAATGCAAAGTTCGTAGTGTCAAGCCAATACTTCAATAGCATTGGCATACTATAAATCCAAACAGACAAAAGCATCTTCGATCGCTTTTTCACACTCTGCCGCAAATCCAAAGCAAAAGCGAGAAAGAGAGTGAGCGAAAGAGATAGAGAGGAAAAAAAGGAAAATAGAAACCAACCGAAAAGATCTACGACAATAGTAATGGCAGCTGCAAAATCCTGTTAGGCATCAGCTAACAGTCGCTGTGCCAACAACGACAAATACACACAAACACACATGCACAAAAGCTCAGAATAAAGACGAAAATATGGATTGTAGGGCGGGGGGAGTTGGTGGAAAAAGAAATGGAAATATTCGAAATTCGGTTTTGTGCTACATGCATACGCACACACACACTGGAATACTCCATACCGTGCCACTCGAGCACAAAATACGTTTTACAAAATACAATTCTGTCGTGCATTTGTTTATCATGCACCTATCCATTTGGGCTCGTTTATTTTGCACTACAGCATTTTAAAGCAGTTCTCGCTCTATATCTCTGTCGCACTGTGCCACTCTCCGAGTTTTCGTTTCCATCAGCTTCTTTTTCTCTCTCACCGTCGTTTTCGTCGTCGTCGTCGTATTCGATGCTGTCGTCATCGGTTGCCTTTCGATTTTGTCTTCCTACATATGGGAGTACATTGTGTGACCTCACCATTTTGAAAGGAATGCAATGCAAAACGATGCGATGCGATGCAACGTTTCGATAGTATGTTCAACATTTTCATGTTGTTTTTGATGTTGCTTTGTTGTTTTTTGCGATTGCGATTGAGATTGCTGTTATGTGCCTTGTCAATGTTGCTTTTGTTGTTGCTGTTTTCGTCGTTTGTTGATCATACGAAGAAAATCAAATGCAGACAACTATTTATCAAGGCGTTTCAGAATTAATACAAAATTTATAGGAAACCAAGTTTTCGTCAATAAATTTTAAATGAAACATTTAATTTAAAGTGAAATAACATGCAATTTACATTAGACAAACAGCTTAAGACGAAATACCGATGCGGCAATCGAAGTATTCGCAAAACGAAAACGAATGGCATGGGCGAAAACAGTGGAATTAAGAAAGCAACCGACAAGAATCGAAAACAACAATATACAAACGTACTACATCACACATACACACACACATGAATGCTACAGAAATCCATTGCAGGCGTAAGCCCAATTCCAATATATTTCACTGTGAAATGTGGACAAGCAAATCGGAAAAATATGTTTCACAGTAAATTGATTCAATTTGATGATAACATTAAATCGTTCACACCAAAGTGCATTTGGGCCTACCGACCAAATCGAGCTGCAAAAATGTATAGATGCACCAGATACGGCATTTGAATGTATATAATCCGTATATATATTTTAGGTTTGAATTGATCTATTAAGTAATCGGTTCAGTAATTCATAAATTGAAATCCAAAACTGTTTCAAATGGTCATAAATTTGGTCACGGAAAATTGATGCAAATGCACAAATCTCGTCTCGAGAAGCACCAAGTTTCTTCATGTGTCGTGTTTCTTGTTAACCACGATCTGCCAGTGAAATCTGCCGAAAACCATTCATTGCAAATGACATGTGCGGAACATCGACCACATGAACATGGCTTTGTGCGACAGTTCAAAAGACACAATCTCACATACACACACACACACACACATGAGCTCAAATATCAGAATCAGCAGCATAATGCAAACACCCAAATGTGGCAATTTCAATCAGTTTGCACTGAGTCGAAGTTTTCGATGGAATTTTGGTGTAAAATTATGGGTAAATTCAAATTTATACAAAATACAAAACGACACATACGCATACATACGATGTTGGTCGTGTTTTGTAACTTGAGAGGTATTGGCACCTCTGCATGTTGTTGTTGTTCATCAATTTAATTCGAAAAAGCTATAGACATGATCGTCATCTGACATGAATATGATCTTTATTTATATTTTGATTTGACAAATGTTGTTTTGAGTTTTATCGTTCAAAATCACAGCCCGATGTGATAAACCATTCAATTTATTTATGGTTTTCAATTCGAATGGATTAGCACAATCAAAATGACGACGACTCGAATAATTTGTTGTCTGGTACGTCGGGCGTTGAGCACATTTTTAAGTGTTTTCATCATTTGACTTTGACGGACGGCACCATGAAACATCATAATTGATATTGTTATGGTATGTGACTATTTGACATCAATTGTAAATTGATAAATGGGCGAATATTCGACATCTGCACACAATATACACAACTTCTTACCCCTTTGTCACTGTCGCAGCGCTACAAATGGCTTTCTCTCTTTCACTCTCGTTCTCGAAAAATACATTTAATCTCTGCAAAGTCAAACTGAAAATGAATTGGAGTGCAGAACTTTTTGGGCAGTGTGTTTTTTTTCGTTTTCTTTCTTCAATAATTATTATTCTTTTGTTTGTTTTTGTTTTGCTTTTGCTTTTGCTTTTTCGGTTTTTGTTGCTTGCTTTCGTTGGCATTATTTGCGAATGATGAGTGCGCCTTAAGCGCAAGAACAAAGCGAAAATAATCACAGTCGTTTATAAAATCAGCGCCATCGAACGTTCACAAACGAAGAATGAAAACAATAGCAATAATAATTATGCCCGTCAGTCAAAAAGGGGCGAAGGCACACACACACACACACATAGAAAAATCCGCACGCGCTGAAACAACAACAATTCACTGCAATGAATACGAGTTGAAATGGTCATTTTTTTCTTCTTCGTTCGCGTTCTCTCTCTCTCTCTCACACACACACTCTTTCGCTGTTTGTTTCGGTTTCGGTGTGAGCGTTTCGTTTCGACTTGCCCGTTATTCATTGTGTATATTTTCGTCGCGCACTCATTTACGCTTTATGTTCGGCGCTTTCGTTTGGCGCTGTTTTTTGCTTCTTGCTTTTGTCACTTCGACAATATTCATTCTATTGAATGTATTTGACATTTATCTGTGCATTTGGATGAGCGTGAGCGTGTACGAGAGCGAGCGACCATACGCAAGACACACAATACTGCATGAAAACTTGAGTGGAAAATGCTGATAGCCCATCACAACCGCTACTGTTGTAAATCCATTAATTATTATGACAGACATATTTGGGTTCGGGCTTACAGTCTCCTCACTCAGTCTCCCCCCCCACCCTCTCCCTCTACCTCTCTATCTCTAGCTCTTCCTCCCTCCATCTCTGTCGTCCGATTTATTCTTAGCATTCGCATTGACAAAATGCCATTGGCTCGACGAAATGCAAACACTTTTCGAAAATGCGAAAGAGTTCTAGTTCCAATGAGCTCCTTGACTCGACTGACACATTTTAAATGGTCTTTTTTTCGGTTGCTGTCGCTCCTCGAGCAACAACGAAAACTCGAAATGCAAAATGCTCAAAACGGTTTTATATGTTTGTATCATTTTGTTTGATTAACATTTTACCTCAATGACTTTCCTGGGAACCGTTAAGATATACAAAAGGTCCTTTCAATTTAACAAAAAGCGGTTTACTTATGTAATTACGTAGGTTCACATTCAATTCTTTGCATCGAATACTAAACCCATTCGTTTTCCACTTTGGAATCTCGTTTTTTCTTCTTGCTCTCACTCTTTCTTCCTTTATTCCTCTCTGTTGTGCTCGTTTTCGATCAATTTATGGGAGCGAAACACACACATTTATTATTCAGTCTGTGTTTTTTCCCTCCTGCATCTTATCTCATCATTGAGTCAGATCTTACACTCCGATGGAATTGGTCGTTGGTCTATTTATAATTTTTGTTTTTTTGATCTGCTCTGCTCTGCTCTGCTCTGCTCTCTCTCTCTCTCTCGTCAAGTTGAAATCATCGAAAAACTTGAAATGAGAAATGGCAATTGAAGTCGAGTGCAGTTTGAAAACAACCAAGTCAAACTTAGCCTCGATCCTTCTTATATATTTCATACGGAGAAATTAATGCAATAAACAAACTTATTTGTTCGATGGTTTATGTTTCTTCCACTTCTGTTGCCTTTTTTCATTTTGCTTACTGAAATATTTAAGCAAATATGAACGTTTTTTCCATTGCGATACTACGTTACTTTTAATATTAATTGCTATCAATTTCTCAACAGCATCCCAGTAAAGATTGTTCACCTTTTGCAAAGTTTGTTGTGAAGAAATTATTTTGCCATGATTACGGCACACAAAGTCACCAAATGGCATATTGTCACAGACGACGCGGCATCCAAGCATCTCGATGATGAAATGAGCACACGACAACCCAAGCTTTTCAAACAAAGAGGCTGCAATTTGTGCAGAATTGCTTTGGAATATTGCCGATACACACATTTATTGTGTGTTACAAGTCACTGAACAAGAAAATTCGATTCTTTTTTTTTTACTTCTTTCGGTTAGCTTTATTGAATGTCTATACAGAGAGGTACATTCTGCATCAGTTCGGAGCTGGATGGCATGAATTTGCCAGCATATTTGTTTTGTCAATTCAATCCTAGTTACACAAAAGAGAGCAAAGCCCGAAAAGTATCATTTGCCTGAGTCAATAAGAGCATCACGACAAAGAGCCACGGGGTAAAACCGTACTAAGAATAGTTTTATTTGCACAGACAGCACTATTGGATAACTCTTGTCCAATTTTAAGCCAATATATCAATCCATCCATATTTTCGGACAACTTCACTCATATTGTCTCATTTTTTTGGCCAACCCTACTACTATTATACATACTATTGTACATTTGGCACTTGTAGGTAGATTAGTATGAAGTTGGCCACAAAATGAGACAATATGAGTGAAGTTGTCCGAAAATATGGATGGATTGTCATATTGTCCGAAAAAGAGACACCTATTGGAAATTTTTCGTATCTGTGTGCCAGTGAAAGTAAAATCAAAGTAACAGCAACGAATCACGTGCGCCGCTGAAGGATGCTGTTCATTCAATCGCTCTCTGCCTTTTGATACGTGCACAATGGAGTGTCGCACTCTTATCTTGGTCACAGATTTACCCCGTGCAACGAGCATATCGATTCAATGACGAGCGTATCAGTATGAGCGAACCAATTGAAATATGAAATTGCTTTAATATGTGATAAATCCGACAATTCAACAAACTGTTTACTTTTTCTTCCTCTTTCACTTTGCTTTGAGGGAGAAAACTGCGATGGCTCATTTCAAGATCAATTGAAGAGCCTGTGAATTGAATATTGGCAAAATTCGAATACATTTCCAAATTTTTGTCCAATTCTCAAAAGCTCTTCGGGCCACCGATAGAAATTTTTAAATATGATTGGAATTCAAATGTTGACCTGTTTGTCCATCAAATATGTTCCGTTTGCTCTAACAGAGAGTGTGCGGTTTTCGAAATTGTACTATGGTCATTTACAGCACCTGTAATATTGTTATCATGCATGAATAAACTAAAAATTCAAATTTAATGCACAGCGGCAGTATTACCAATGACGCAAAACGCATAACGTAGAGAAATTAAAATCAGGGATCCCTTTAAAAGGTTAGTTCTGCACCTCAATAAAGTTGTAAACAACTGTTTACAGTCATACAAATGTAAAGTTACATTATTTCTCAATTTCACCTCTCGATTTGTTTTATTTTGACTTTAATTCGCCAGTGCCGTTTTCTCGATCGCTTTCATGTGCATCGACGACAATAATGCAGGCAGTTTTCTGTATTTTATTTGTTTACGTATATTTTGCCTTATGTGTTGTCGAGTATTGTTTGCTCGGGCCCGAGAATACAACAAACACACTGCACACTGCACATTCCGATCCACTTGAAACTGTTCGAAAGTCAATAACAGGTGAATTGGGTGCTGTTGAGTTGGGTACGATATTGCGTTGCACTTGAGAATTTGATCTGTTCACAATTTTTCTTCTTCTTCTCATTCTTCTGTTACCGTTATTATTCTGGCTGTTTCCATTGCGACTATTTCAATTGATATGTGCCATCGTTTTCATGCGGTGTTCTTGTTTCACTGCTCTCCTCTCCCATCTTCCTCGGTATTCTAAACCGGTGGCCGGATTTCACCGTTGAACTCATAAAATGTATGATAATCTACACATGAGCGCTCAGCGGGTCGCATTCAAGGATCGACATTTTCATGTATAAAGAAAAACACCGTCAATTTCCTCGCATTCAGCGAAATAAAACGCTGATATAGATTCGCCTTTATCGATCGCCGTATTTCTATACATGGGCAAAAATGAATAGCTCCCCTTTTAAATCTTTGTTTTTTTTTCCCAATTCTGTATAAGCAGAGTGGCAATGCATGTGAACTGCATTTGATGACTGTTCAATATATAGTATGTACGTATATATTGCAGAAATCGAAAATATTTAAGTGTATCGTGTGCTTGAGATAAAGTTCACCAATAGACGCCCATCTACTCTCTCTCTCTCACACACACACAAACGAGTGCTCGCACACAAACACACACACACACTTAGTCTCCTTCTTTCTTTCTCTCCCACAACACAAACCGAATGACTTTTGTTACAACACACAGTCTCACATCATGTCTACCTATTAACAACAATTGAAGTAAATGGATTGGAAGGGTGGCGAATGAAGTTGAACAAAAAAAGATGAAAACAGAGTATGAGCAAAGAATTAAAATAGAAAGAAACAGTTCGAATTGACATTATATGTCGATGTGGAGAATGATGAAAATTCAATGTGCTGGAAGGTGAAATTGCACATTGATGAACTGTAATGGAACGAATGTCAGGACAAACACAGTGGAATCGATGAGAAACGAAAGGAAAAATGCACATACCACACAGAGATTGAAAATCAATCGAAAGTTGATGATGGAAAAAAAAATAATTTCGAAGAACACACGACGAAAATACATAACAAGCAACGGCAATGTCTATAATCAGAAATTCAATGATAAAATCAGCGGGCGAATTTGAGAATAGAGAAAAAAAGGAAACAACAACGACAAAAATCGTATTTTCGCTTCGTGAGCAAATGAGCTAGCTAGTGAGCGAAAGAACGAAGAAAAAAAAACGGACCCCGAGATGATGGCTTAACCTTTTCGATTGGGTGCATTCGAAACATTTGCATAAATAGTAAACGACTTCTGAAGCAAATGATGCGCTAGCTCGTTCATCCATCCATCCATCTATTCAACCGTTGTGGCAACCGCTGTGTACAACACAAACGAAACGTCCATAACGGATGAGGGGATAATTAAGCGAAATAGAAAATGATGAAGTTAAACACAAAATTAGCAAATTAGCAGCACCGTTCGCGTGAAAATTGCTTCAATTTCATTGCTGCATGCAGATCACATTCTGCTTATTCGTATGAAAATGCCCGCGCATGCCACGTTGATAAGAACGATTTGTTGGTTCATAATTTTTGGATAAGTTAATCCAAATATTTGACATTAACCACCATTGATAAGCTACCAAGTCACCAAGCTTTATTTTTTTTCTTCTCATATATATTTACCTTAATTTTTCGCCGCAGCTAATTTTCATGCTAAAATATTTTTTATTGCCACTATGCTGTTGACACTTCGTTTCGATTTTCGATGGGGTGTCGTATTGTGTGCTGGTTTCTCCTTCTACTTCCTTACATACTATGCGGCTGAAGCATAACAAGCAGCAAACGCTGTTTTATCTCTTTAAGCACGGTTCAAATTATGATCTCGACAGACAATTTGCGTTGTTTGCAGCGTCATTAAAACATATTTCATTTATTCATAATTTAAATGCGAAATTACGGGAAACTTAGAACTCGCATCTAGCACGATCCATTCCATTGATTCAGCATAATAAACACGGTATAATATTTTCGCAAGTCGTTGACGTAAGAGCACGTAATGAGCGGGTGGCAGAGCAAAAGAGCGAAAGAGATACAGATAGAGCGGGAAAATGTGTCTTGTGTTTACGTTTGCACTTAACCACATGTTAGAATACATATCGGCTCAACGGAAATGGGAACGAAAACAGCAAAGAAAATAACAAGACAAGCGTTGAACGCAATTTTTTCCCAACGTTTATACACTTTAAGAGGCCACACAAACGATGAATCCTATGTGTATGCTTATGTTTTATCATGGAATGATAGCAGCGAAAATTGCAGGGGAAAAAAGTATCAGCTTGCGTCTTCTATCAAAAATATAGTTGGTTCGGCACATTTCGCGCTATTGTCACACCAAAAAGAGAGCACACATTTCACATTCCAAACGATCGATAAGCTGAATTTTTTAATATAATTAATTAAACATCTCATCCAAAGCAACGAGCGAGAGAGAGAAAGCATCATGCATTGCGCTTTTTGAACAACCAGAATCCAGCTGGTGTGTGTTTGTGCCAACTCCTGTGCGCTATTTCTCTTATTTTCTGCCAA
Organism: Sitodiplosis mosellana; assembly: GCF_009176505.1. Classification (NCBI taxonomy): domain Eukaryota; kingdom Metazoa; phylum Arthropoda; class Insecta; order Diptera; family Cecidomyiidae; genus Sitodiplosis; species Sitodiplosis mosellana. Next base: position 7,445,730 of record NW_022601467.1, on the reverse strand, counting down.
TACTGTCACAGCGCAGCGTTTTCGAGTGTTCGTTTGCTGCAAACGGCTTGGAAATTAGCAAAAGAGCTGAGATAAATAAATAAATAAATAGCATAACGCGTAATCCAAATCTGCTTGCTTTTTTCGTTTGCCGGCCACTTTTCGTGCAATCAACATGAATATTTATCCACTCAGCGCTTTTTATACGTGCTTTTTCGTTTATTTGTCTTTTTTAACGACTTCTATTAGCATTTTTATGTAAAAATTACCTTTTACCATTTCTGTTGTCGTCGCCGCTTTTTGTATCGCACATACACCATTTTTTGTGGGTGTGTGTGTGTGTGTGCTGTTCTCTCATTGCTGTAAGAATACGAGCTCATTCTGTTTCATTCACTTTGTTTTATTTTGGTTTTTGTTTTGTTTTAATTTTCGTTGGCGACAGCCAGAGAGTGTGCCATTTGATTTACTTTTATGAATGTGTTAAATTGGTAGACACGATTCTTTTGGATATTGCGTCCATTCGTTAAAATTCTTAAAAGCGAAATAGAATTTCGAGATTATTACCCAAATGTACGCGCTTTTTCTCTCTCTCTCTCTCTCTCTCTCTCTCTCTCTCTCTCTCTCACTTGTTTGTTGTTGCTGCTGCTACTCACTCTCTTTGTTTGTCCCTCACACACTCTCTTTCCTTTGATCCCTTTTTCGCTCGCTTTGACTGTGTTTTTTTGTGATTTCTCGTTTCATTTGTGTATGCTTGCGCGCTCGTACACATGTACATCTACATGACGTAAATGGAACAACATTTTAATGGATAAATAAAGAAACGGTAAATAAATGAATTAACACAACAGAATGCACAGTGCACACATATAAACACATATCGACACCACTCCAATAGTGGCGATGTTGTTTTTTTTTTCTTCGTCAGGGCGCTGTAGCAAAGTAGGCTAGAATCGTTGGCTAAGTGTGAAACAATACAAACACATTTAACACTTCGAAATCAACACAGAGCAATGCAAATGTATGTATTGAATGATTTAAAGCCGTGGAACGAGGCACACGAAATGGAAACAACATGCAACGTGTAAAATTCGCAAAAAATGCGCATGGGAAATCAGGGAATGAGGAAAATAAAAGCGGTGCAAAGTCACACAAACAACAAGCGGAAAACTGAAGATGAGAAGCAGCAACAATAAAAAACAAGACCGCAGATCGTCGCTTCGCTCCTCTCTGCGTTCTTTTTGCGTTGTTTAAAATGGTTTTTTTAAACGTTAATTTGATTTTTCCATCAAATTATTCATTCAAGCACTACATGGAATGTAGTTTCAATCGGAGTATACATTTCTGTATTTTATGAAAATTATATCAATCAAAATCAATAATGTTCGACCCGGACAAAAAGTTCATTAGACAAATCTTTCACTAAATTGCCGTACTTTGAAAAAATTAAATATGTAAGAGAAACATTGAAAAATTTAGGATAAATATGGATACATAAATAAATATTAATATATATTAATTAGATAAATTATGGTTTTATTAATTATATTATTTTGGTTTTGGGAATGATAATGTGAACGTGGGTTGTACATTATTTCACATTGAGAATTAAAATAATATGAATTTTTTTTTTTTGAGTTATCTCAAACATGAATTACATGAACATGAGATTATTATATTTTTGTAATTAGGCGTAATTGCTTTATTTCAAATTAGAACTTTGGATAGAAAAAAGAATTAATTTTCGGTCCAAAAAAATGGCCTAAAGAGTCTTAAAAATTTCTTGGGAAAAAAAACAAATGCAATAGCCTATATTCCATGTATTCTTCATTCCATGTAGTGCTAAAAACGAAGAAAAATGAAGAAACAGAATTGAATGCGCAACGAAAAATTGCTTGTTGCAAAATGTATTGATGCAGAAAATGCCATACAAAAAAAAGAACGAGTATGACATCCAAACAAGGCCAGACCATAAAGTGAATATTTTTCTCGCGTTTCTGTTGTCGCGCGCGCGCATACACAGAACGAGACACGAGAGCTTTAGTCCATTGCTTGAGTGTGATGTATATATATGTAAATGTGTGTCTGCATCGGTGAACGATAGAAAAAAAAATATCCCAGGATAAAGAACGATATGGATAGAGCGAGAGAATGAACGAACGAGTGAGATAGAGAAGCAGTGAAATTGGCAACAACACATAAACCGCGTGCTTGATGAAGCAACGTTATTATGCAAAATGTGCAGATTTTGCATGATTGAAGTTTAGAGTAACACGCCAACCGTCATCAGTACTGATCGCTGCATCAGCTCGTAACGACATCAGATTTTGTTTCATTCAACAGCGTATTTTTATTGTGTTTTTCTTTCTGTTGTTGTTGTTGCTGTTGCTAGCGCCATTCGATGTGCTTACCTCGCAAATGATCCTGTTGATGTTACCGCTGTGCAACGTTTTCGTGATTCAGTTCCTCGTCCTATTTCTTCTTCTTCTGTTTTTTTTTCCTCTCTCTCGCTCTCTCACTCTCTCGTTCGTCGTCTGTGTGTTGCCATTTTCTCACACTTGCCGATGATAACAAGTTCAAGAAAGCTGTACGGCTACAGAGCCAGAGCTCCCGGCAAAAGACGACGACGAGATCGAAAGCAACACGAGTAGATGAGAAGAAAAAAAGTCAGCGGGCAAAATGGATTTTCTCCATAAATTGCGATGAATGTTAGCGACATAGTCGAAGAAATTCCGTTCGTAGGTAGCACATTCCCACGTAACGGGTGTCCTTTCTCTCATTCTAAGCGAATAATCCGTTGCTAGTGGTTGCATCTCTGAAGTCGTGTACCGTTTTGTCTCTTCGTTTCGCCTCGCACAAGCGACGAGCATATGATTTTGCAGCGGAAGAGACAGTGCGAGCGAGATAGAGAAAGGGAGGGAGAGAGAGAAAAAAACACGTCGTGAAATTCAATTCAAATTTACATTTACTTACTAACAGTAAACAGCACTTTCTACGTTCACCGACATAAATAGACGCTGGGGCCAGATAAAGCGATTGATTCTTGCAACTCGCAATAGATTCCACCTACTTGAGTGCCACACTCTTGCTCCCTCACTCGCGTCCAAACCAAATATTGCTCGCCCTTTTCCCGCTGTCTCTTCTCCCTCTCTAACTCTCCACATTAAAAAAAGATCACGATTTTTGTCTCTCTCTCTCTCCCTCTCAAGCTTTTCACATCGAAAGATGATCACGGAATTCAGATTCACATCATCGAATCGTCTCTAGAAGAATAGCAATAACATACTCACTAGATGACAATGCCATCGACTCCGAATTCCGTTCAGAAACGGTTTTGAAAAGTATTTATTTAATTTGTGCAATGAAATAGAACAGAATATGTGACACACAACGAGGCAAGCGAAAGAAAAAAACTGAATGCAGGAGAAAAAAAGGAGGAGACAGAGAAAACGAGAATCAGTTCGATTAGTTTGCAATATTAAACGAGCGAGAAAAATTGCGAAGAAACAAATTGCACACATAATATATAAAACGGAAGGAAATATTGTAGAACGCGCTATTGAAAGGGGAGCAAAAAAAACTCTTGCGAACTTTTTTGTAACTATCTTCTTCTTTTTCTACTTCAGCCCTGGAATGAAGTTCGAGCGGAAAGTAAAAATCAAATCGATAGAACAACTAACAAGGCTCATTTATTAGAAGAAAAAAGAATGGCACGGAACAAGCAAAACTATGGTATAGATGGGGACAGTGAAAGGGAGTGGGCGAGAGAGGGAGAGAACGAAAGCAAAAGGAGGAAAAGTGTGTGTGTATGTGTGTGAATACACGGTGTATCTGTTGGATTCCTTTCCGTCTATACAAACCCTGAGAATGACATATTATGTTTCATCATACTTGTTATGAGTTTCAACGAAAAACCAAAGATCATATGTACGGTGTTCGCGTATATCCCATGACTTTATGCCACAGTACCGTTGCTATCCATTATTCAAGATATTTTTTTATAGAATCGGATTGCTGCAACCACAAAAGGACGAATGAAAAGAATAGCAAGAGAGAGCAAAAGAGAACGAGCGCAAGAAATGCGAATTGCTGTAATTTAGATGTTGCTTGAGTTAGAGACCGAAATATTTTACTTGTACCAAAAAATATAAATCATTGATCAATTATCGTTTAATCATTGTTCAATGTTCGTGCTTTTCTTTCGAAATTTAATTTCACTCGCGAAGCTTTGCAAAAGAAAAGTCAAACGCAGATGGAATACGGAGCAGAGCAGAGGAGGAGACGAGAGAAAAGGGAGAGAAAATGAGTGTTATACGAAAAGCCCAAAGCCATTACGTGCAACTTATCGTTAGTAACTTTTCGGGTCGAGATGCGGAAAAATACTTTTATGAAGTCAATATTTTCCCAATTTGGAAAGAACGCGCGCACATTCGCAAACTTGTCTCCACCATAAAAAGTCGATCGGTTTCATCTGCCATGAGTTATTGGCAATATTTGTAATAAAAGGTATAAATTGCGACGGTTTTGTACGAACTGAGCCATTTTTGTTTAAATGTTCGCAATTTTTTTTCCCTCCTTCTTCGTGTGTTATGTGTTTATATATATATGTGTGTGTGTGTGTTTGGGTTTTTGCTTATGCCATTTCCGTACATTATTCAGCAACACCAATAACATATGATTGGTAAGCAATTTGATGCGACGAATTTAATTTTCATTCGAATAAATGGATATTACTCGCTGGTCAAATTGCAGCAAACGAAAAATCTGGGATGGATTTTTGGATTTTTGGCCAACAATTGTTTGCTAGTTTTATGCATTATTAAGGTTATTTTCGAAATATTTCGTTTATTAATGATGATGTGTTGTGTTCTGTTGTTTGGTTTTGTGTAAATTGGCCGAACCGCGGCCATACAATTGTTATGCAATAAATTATAAGCCATTTTCATGGTGTTTATGTTTGTGTTTGCGCAATACCTTTTACATGTTTTTAATGGACATTTAGTTTTAGCTCTTTTTCACTTTTATACACACCGAAATTGTGTGCGTGTGTGGCCTCCATCGTACCACACATTTCAAAACACACTCTTACCAACATTCCACATCCACAATACATTCGCATATCGCGCTACTATCTCTCTCGTCATTGTATTTTTTTTCTCTATATTTCGACGTAGGTGCGTTCTGTACTGGCATCCAGATCGTGTGTCTCTGCCAATTCCCCATTATGGTACAAATTGAAAGCGCTTATCATTGTCAGTAGCATTTCAGAGCAAATTTAATAAAATATAAATATTAAATGAATTCAATTATGCACGGTGCATGGTGTATGAGTATGTCGGCATAACCATGTGCGTGTTAATGAGATCGAATTTTTGTTGTTATTTTTGGCATTGGGAACATTTTAACAAACAATGAGACCAATAGCAACAACAACAACTAGACGAAAAAAACTGCCCGTAATGCTGTGCATGTGTCTGTGTATGCGAGTCTGCAACGCATTTAATTTGTAATACGATAGTCCATTTTTTCGCTTAATTATATTATTTTAAATTAACTTAGACTGAATAGACATGTTAAAACATGCTGAAAATATTGACATGGAAATTAATAAAACAATTAATATATATTCAAAACTAATATGAACAAAAGCGTTTTGTGTCCCATTCACTTAATGAACCAATGAATCGATAAGATTCACGCACAGCAAATTCACCTGTGTCTGTTTGTTTGTGTTTATTGGTGAATTCCTCACTAATTCGCATTTCTGCGAGAGAAAAAAAGAAGCAAAACCGAAATATGAAGCAATGTTTTGGAAATTGGTTCTGGATTCTACGTAAGCCCGGAGAAACGGGGAATGACACGAAAATCCTGGACAATTCCTATCGTTGCTACCCTTTTTTAGAGGTTTACTTATCGGTGGTTGTTATGGTGATAACAAATTAAATTCTTAGAATAAATGTGTACAATTTATGTGCTTTGCAGAAGGACGATTTTTTGTGGTGTTGAAAAAGCTTTTGCTTTTCCTTCAACTGCATTATTTCAACTGTCATAATGTGGACCGGAAAAAAATCACAGTAAAGAAGATATTCTACAAAACTGACACTCATTCCGCATCGAAAGAAGAAAAACCGTCTTAATTTCGTCTTATGCTCCTTTTTTCCGACGGAAAATGGTTTTATAAGCTCTTGGTATGATGTGAATGGATGTGAGTAGCGACAATTCTATTAAACAAGTGGAAATTGTGTCTTCTTTTCTTCGAATGTTTTCGATGACTCGGAGCGCTATCTGCTTGATCGAAGAAAGAATGAGAGATGGCGAGCCAATTGTACGATAGATATACAGAAGTTTTTTTTCGAAAGTTCAGTTTTCTGTCACACTGTTTGGAATTGGATTTTGCATCGAGAGTGAGAGAGAGAGAGAGAGAGAGAGAGAGAGAGAGAGAGAGAAGAGCATTGGCTCGCTTGTCAACGGCAAACTACGAACCGAGCCGAATTCACAGCAATATTCTCACAGTAGACAAAGCTATTTCCATCTGGATCTTTTCAGAACTGATTACACAAACACACAGATGCATTTTGAATGCTTGTCTGTCAGTTTGTTAGTCGCACTCGGTTGTCTAATTTGATTTTTGTCAAGTCAGAGAAATCAAATGAATGTTCCGAAAAGCAAAGAAGAATGGAATGAAACGCAAATATATATGTATGTTGTATACAATTGTGCATTGTATGTATGGAAAAGGAATCCGAAATGAATCCGAAATGAATCCAGTCATCGTTGCGTATAAAAACCGAAAATACGATCCTTGAAGGTAATACTAATGACGAAATGATATGGTTTTTCTGTTATTTTATTTTTTTGATAAGCCTGAAATATCTCGTACATTCAAGCCATAATATATATTGTGCAGCCATAGCCACCATCCACCATCTACCATCCAATGTTCGAGCATGTGGAAGCAAATTCACCCAGCACGATGGCATTCTGAGGATCTGTGCGAATTTAATGCTTGAACAAGTGTAGAACAAATGTGCACGGCATTTTAAGCAAGCAAAATCCAAATCCAAATCAGAATCATAGTTATAAATGATAATAACAGTACAAGAAACAGGAACAATAATAATGATGAACGCATCTAGCGAAAACGAGAAATTTCGCCCGGAGGCATCAATTCCAAAACGTATACATATATGTGTCGGATGAATGTGCCGATGGTTTCATGCGGGTGCCGGCGCAAAAGCACGTTTAGCGTTGCGTCTCTCCAGTTGGTTGCGTTTTAACTCGAAAATTTGCTGCTTTGATTTTCTGGCCTCAAGCACAATGATTCTATCACTTGACATGTTTTTTCCTGTTTTCACTTCATTTTTTTCCTTGCATTCTTCCCTAGTTGGTCGTTCTACTTCGATACCATATGACAATTTGCAAGGTCCAACTGTGTAGAACATATAATCATATTCGTGTGTGTATTCTTTAGCCATTGTTATTCGTGGCAAATCTGTCTTTAGATACACATATCCTATATAGGTACATACATGTAGGTGTATCTCCTATGAAATGCGAACGAGTGAGAGAAAATGAGTGATTCGCAATTCGTTTGAGGCATCTCCTTTTCTACCGTATGCCATCTTCTCTCTTTTTTTTGCTATATATAGCACTACACTCTCGTGTGTGCGGTTACATAAGGTCCTTTGGGCATATGGATGCAATGTGTGCGCTTCATCTCACCTCACCTCAGCTGACAATTTTTAAATTACGCACACATGACTATGATAAAGATTAAGAGTTCCACCACAGCCCGACAATTATAACGACTTTTGCACACATAATTTTTCTTTCTTTACACTCTTCTCTGTGGCATTTTCCCCTTTGACATTGTTTCCAATTAAATGAGAACGCTTTACAATCATAGAAAATGTCCCAGCACAAAAGCGGCCTTTTACCAATATCGCACAAGTGTTTTTTTTTCTTTCTTTCTTCATTTCGTGCACAAACCGTGTACGATGGAAGATGAAGAAGAGACAAATGAGCGCACTCTGAGTGTGTACGTGCATATGTAAAAAGGCAAAGAGAAGAGAAATTATTGGTTTTTCATTTCAAAAACCACAATTCATGCTCCATTAATGTGAAAGAGCAACTCAGTGATGATGCGTTCGAATGATTTGCTAATATGAAAATGCTCCATATACTCATATGCGGTGATTTATACTGTATGTATTTATACATCTATGTATAAGAGCCATTATAATATACTCTCTCATACATACATACATACACACACACACCACACTTAAACGACGCATTAGGCTCAACACACAGTGTCTATCATGCAAGGATTTATATATGGTTTTGGTTTCGACTTTGTTTTTTTTTTTTCACCCCGTTAACATTCTCATTTGGCCGTAATCTAAATCAGTATATTTTCTAAATCATGTTGTACAGGCTCCAGCGTCAGCATTAATATCCTGCTCATCGTTGTTTTTGTTGCTATCGCTGTTGTCAAAGTCGTTGTGCGCCATTGTAGACATCATAGGTAAGCTTTTTATCGTTTTGCACATTTAACTTACTGGTTGTTATCATCATTTTAATTCACTGCTTGCTAATATTTTTCACAAACACATACGCACGCCCGCGTGCACACACAGACAGGGACAGAGACAGCGGCGACAGCCGCACAATCAACACACATACTTAGATACCCGTTTATAAATATTATATGAAATAATCATACATGAACGCATATAGACTGATCGGCAGAATCATTATAGGCTTTGGTGTGTATATATAAACACACACACACGCACGCACACATACACGACCCTTACTCATTCCACTCCCACTCGTTCACTCACCCACATTCGAGCATCAATAACAATGGCTTATCTTCACGCTGAATCATATTAAATAATAATAATAAGCGGGTAAGCAGTGGAGAAAAATCACGAAATCATGTGACAAAATACACAAAGCGAAAAGCAGATTAAAATAAATGGTTGCATTGGGAGATACATTTGAAATTCGGTTCAGTTCTTGTCGAACACGCCACGATCCGCAACCAAAAGAGAGACCGACAGGCATATACGCATACAGAGAGGGAGAAGGAGAAATGATAATTTAATGGGTATATTGTGCAGCCGATGATGTTGCAGCTGTTTAACAAGCATATATAAAATGAGCATTTATAGCAAAAATCGGACCGCCGAAAATATAAATATCAATTCACTGACATACCATTTAAAAAGCCACGACCAATTTAATTTGTATGGTTGACCGTTTGCAATCTTTATGTGAATCAACCCTTAATCCATTAGCTAATGACGACGAAAACAACAACAGCAACAATACCAACAACGACGACGATGTGAGATAAAACCAAATATTCAAAAGCCCGTACGAAATCATTTGAGAGCATCATGAAAAATGTGCGTATGCAACAATGTCGGGCGTCCACCATCCATTCCAAACTATTTCAAACTGATGCGTACACTTCTTTTCGATGTTGTTGCTTTCATTTCAATCATTTCGACTCGCTGTCGGCTGAGCTTTGGTGTTTATGTTTGTTTTTATTGGTGCTGTGCGTTGCTGCTGCTGTTGCTGCTATTTGTGTTGATGGTAAAGGTTTTGCGAAGTGCAATAAATCCGACGAACGGCAAAGATATCATGTTGCCATTAATTAAAAACTGAAATCAGACACACGCGCGCGAATAACATAGAGACGTCGATGCGATGCAGGTATTTTGAATGTAAGCAAATACGAACGCAAACACAAATAGATAGTAAAGCAAAACACATCGCGCATACAATCATCGATATGTGTTAACGTTAACGGATGTTTTGTCATGCAGGTTGGGAGAGATGTTTGTATCTTATCTTTTGAGCGTTTCGTTCGCCCAACAAACAACGCGTTGAGTTATAATTACATTAATGATATACGTGCATTGTGCATGTTTGTCGATACACACACAGTGTGTGTCACACACACACACATACACACACATATATATATATATTTTTGCATCGATGTTCATCGAGTGACTTTGCACGTAGTACATACTCACATGCAAATAAACACCTTCCGCATTCCCACCGCCGAATACCGGGAACTAATCATAATGATCTAATGATATGTAGACGAGGATGCAAGTGGATTCGGTTTATCACCGTTGCTGTCATTCATCATTAAAACCGAAAACGGAAAACCATATCACGAAGTATACCACTACCTCATCCATATGGTAACATTTCACTCGCTCAATCACTCGAACGGAATCTTACACCTCGACTATTTCGCAATGATAATCAAATTGAAAAGAAAAAAACATGGCGAAAAATGAAACGAAATCTATACACATACACACGGCAGATGTATCGTCTGTTCTCAAAACCTAAGTTTGTGATGTGATTACTTCAGTTAAAAACTGTTCAGTAAACAGTTTTAACAAACTGTACTTATCACGTAATCTGATTGTCAGCACCAAGAGAAAAGCAAATGAATTTCATGTTTTTATTCCGTTTGTTGATGTGCATATCAGCAGCATCACGATGGACTCCACATTCGAAAGCAAATCGACTTCAATGGCCACTGGCTACAACTACGGTACACTACGAACAGCATCAGCAACACCAGGAAAGAAGTGAACGGAAGAATGGAGAAAAAAAACAGAGTGAGCGAGTGAGCAAAGAGATGAGTGAAAAATTGAAAAATTCATATCGAATCCATGGACGGAATCGCAATTTCGACATGCATACCAAACCCACCGAAAGAATTCCGCGAACAGTTTTCAGTTTATGCTTCCGTTTCTTGAAAATCGGGACATTTCACCCTCAGACTGTATCATGTAGTGGCCATTCGAAAATTAATTACACCTGCATTTTTCCCTATGAGAAATGGATGTTTTGAAAATCCATTTACTTGCACAGTACAATGCAATGCTACGCATCACAGCACCCTTTATGTGTATACAGTAGAACCTCGATTATCCGTCCTCCCATTATCCGTCACCTCCGTTAACCGTCACACCTTTTTAAGGTGGAAAAGTTTTTTTTCAGTTCATTTTTCAGTTTATTCCACTTGAACATACGAATAAAGTTGCCAACTAACTTTCATAATCAAAATCAATTGTGTGCCCCTTGTACATTCGCACAATAGGATTTGAAATCAGAGGCTTTGCGTTTTCGGTACACTTCTCAATGCACCAAATCTGTTCCCATATCTATTATATAGTTTCTACATCACCCTGTTTTTCGTCATAAACTAATTAGAAAGTATGGAAATTTTGATTATTTTGTTCTATTTATATGAAAGTCTCGATTATCCGTCTTTTTCGATTATCCGTCAATGCGCTGGTCCGGTGCCTGACGGATAATCGAGGTTCTACTGTACATTTATATTTACTCTATTTTCGTTCGCCGATCATGAAAATGAATGCTTATATGCTGTGGATTTGAATTTAAACAGATTTTTGTACAAAAACGCCTGGCCACTGGTCTTGTTGCACTTGTGTTACACACACACACACACACAACAAACTTAAGTATAATACCAGTGACCAGGCTTCTTTCCGCACGTATACACAAAATCAACAGAAGCGCAAAAAGCACAAACTAGTGGAACATACAAAAAAAGAAGAAGAAGAAGAGCGAAACACAACACAAACGCAACGATGAAAATGCTTATTCGCTCATGAAACTCACTCTCTCGCTCTCTCTCTCTCTCTCTTATTCTTTTTAATGTTCGTTTTCATTCCAAAACTCGTTAACAGAAAAGCGCAACATAACCAATTCGAGATCAAACTAGAGAATACTAGTCTTTCTAGCGGAGCGAGAAAAAGAAGTGGTGAAAGCGAAAGAGTGGGTGCAAGAGCGCGAGAGCAAGTGCGAATGAAAAGAATAATGCAGAAATATCAGCAACTAGGAAATTCTGATGGAGTCACCGAAGAAAAGATGAACACGGCAAATGAGTGAGCGATGGCTTAAAATTATCAGATTTGTGTACGCATGAAACAGAGAATGAGAGAATGAAAAGTGGAGGACAGAATAAAAATGGTCGAGAGTAGAAACTGAAGAAGAACAACAAGAAAAAGTAGGAAAAAAAACGAAAGGAAAATGCGAGCATAAATAAACGCGAGTAATTACATAAGTTTTGGGTTACATAATTGGATTTTGTAATCTCCGACAGTGAAGGTATAAATACTCGTTACTGTATCTACTATATCATCTTTGGTGTTGCTTGGTCGATGCCATCAGACAGAGAGTTCAGTGCGTTTTTTTCTTTTTGCTATTTCACGTCGACAGCTCTACACTGTGGTGACCTTACGATTTATATCAAAAGGTATCAACAGTCACGTTATAAAATATGTTCAGTTAGTTCATGGGTGATTTGGTTTTAAAGACCAACAATTTGCCTACCGCTTGGAAAATCAATGTCCCTTCCATGGGTTTCAAAACCAATGATGATGACCACATGCAAGCAATCAAATAGAAAACAAACAGCGAAAACCTGCGTTCCATCTTCTGAAATGAAATGCCAAGAAGCGACCATAAAATGAAACCAAAACAAAAGGATTCCAAGAGCACCGCACGAAAAATAAGGGGGAAAAATACCAGCGGCCGCATTGAAAAAATAATTCACAATGTTTACTATAGTTAAATTGTGTACTGTTTTTGATGCTCATGCTGCGTCAACACGTTTAATTCAGCGTAATTAGATTTCTCGAATGGTGAAACGAAAACGGGGAAAACGAGACCGAAAATCCAAATTGTCGATCATGAATGCATATATGCGACGGTTATGTGCATGGACAAAACATATATTCCAAGTGAATGGAATATGACCCTTGAAACGAACTCAAAAATGAGAATAATGCTCTAGTTTGCTTTCGTTAATTTTTTTTCTCTTCGTCATTTTGATGCTCTCATTCAATTAGGGAGTTGTTTTGTTGTTTTTGTTATTGTTGTTATCAAGCAATGGGTTTCCCCACTGATTGCATGTCCAAGTTTTACGATGCGTGTGTAATAGTCACCAAATAGCAATTCTCTTTTAATATTCAACGGACATTGATTTAATTGATTAACGACGGCGGCCCGAGAATCATACGTTTGAATGTTCTCTAAAGAAAACTTGGACAATTTCTTTCCTTTTCTTTCGGTCTATGTCTCTTTTTCTGCTACTCTTTCATTCTCTCTCTCTCTCTCTCTCTCTCTCTCTCTCTCTCTCCCTCATCGGCAACGTGTTCAATTCATTTGAAAAATGAATGTGACGTGAGCTCAACGTAGCATCACATACAAATAGAATTTGTGCTACATAATGAAGCCGTCACCCTCTCTCTGGGTTTCTGATACAAACAACAGTGTCTTGTACTTGAATCAACTGTTTCGGCTGTTCACTTTTCGATTAATTAATTAATTCGCTAGTATGTGTATGAGTGAGTGCCATTTACAAAGTGATTGTGCACCTTAAATAGATTTTCTATTTTCTCATGGTTTTGGCGGACAGTCAACGGCACCGCGAGTGGAAAATTGAAAATTTAATCACAAATTTGGGGCAAACCGGAGAAAGAGAGCGAGGGAGAGCCACGATTTTCAATTCAATTACACGGTCGACGATTTTTGGGCGCACGTTCAAAGCACCTCGGAAAAACTTATCAGATTGTATGCTTTCAGGTGCCATTCATATCGAAGTATCAAGTGTTATAGTCGTCGAGAATATTGAGAGAGTTTTTACCATTATGTCGGTGAAAAGCTACTGAAACGACTGAGTAGAGGCCAGACAGTAGAGGCTCAGACGATGAAGACTACAATGTTGCTTTATCGCATCGTGAATATTAATGGCACAATTAAAAATTGAAAGCGGCTAAACAGTGAAACACGGATGCCGGCTCCTTTTGCAGGGCGGTCGACATCGAAGACATTTTGATTGTGTTATAATAAATATATATCATTTCATCACTTTAGGATCGTGTCACGCTTTAGTCGCTTTCACCATTGTGCACGCAACCGTTTATTTGACTCGCGCGCATTTCATTTTATTTTCACACCAGAGAGATATTAACACACACATAGATTTTATTGTGTATATGGATTTTTAATTAACTAAAACGTTTGCCATTGGCAGTTTATTTGGATTCCTGTGTGTTTTGATTAAAACATATGGTAGCAGGGCGAAACTCGATGAAAATGGGCATGCTTACGCGCGCATCGCATCGCACACACACACACACACACACACACACACACACACACACACACACACGTAAAACTATATTTTCGACGAATATGCGACCAAAAAAACCAGATCCAAAACCAATGCTGTGGAATTCACATTTCAGAATTTCATCAAAATAGTCGTCATATTTCGCTTGCGTGTACTGTACATCCAATTGTTTTTTCTATATTTATTGCATTCTTAGTGGTACAAAGTCAATTTTCAACCGTTTCTGATTCAAATATACAATTCAACATTACCTAAATGCACCAATAAAACCATAAATATGAAAATTTTAACTGGAGGAATATTTATATGTTATGAACGTTCTGATGACAGGTATTGCCCAACATCAAACAAACCTCTAATTGTCCGAACGCTCAGTTTCTATGTTTTTGAGCAGTTTTTTTTCTCTTGTTGTTTATTTTCAACTGTCCGCATGCATGACTTGGTTTTGTACGTTGAATCAGTGGTTTCATATGTTCTGAACACTCATTTATCAACACATTCATTGCTGCAAATGATCAGTCATATTCGCCGCTATTTTCGCCAGGATAGTACAAGATTTCTATACCCATTTCCAACCGATAGGAATATCTCTTGACAAAATTTCAAACATTTTCTCTCGATCATTTTCGACATCATATCGTTTTTATTTTTTCCACGAAAAAAAAATGTGGCATGCCATCGCAAATGGGATTGAACGAGATGTTGAACATAAGCCCCTTAGCAACTCAACACCATGAATATATATATTTTTAATTGCTGCTGATGCAATATATTCCACTTTTTGTTGGTTCATAAAGAACATTTGCAATTCACTCTGGTATTTCGGTTCGTTCAATTTTTGCCATTTTGCTTATGAACCGACTGAGCGGCAAGATGAAATGAAAATTTCATGCACATTTTTAGGGTATATATATATGTACATTATACTTGTTTTTTTTTTTCATGTTCTCAATGATAAAAATGCGAATTTTGGTTAAATTTTTCAGAAAAATATGCTTTGATACAATTATTAAGTGTATATTTCGATGATAGGTCGTCACAGAAAAAAAAACAGCGGCAGCAGCAGCAGCTTCGACGCATTTCACATAGCACACAATTTAAAATTCCCATTTGGCCGTGATAAAATATATGCTTGATTATAAAATGTATCACCATGGTAAATTTTTGAGATATGGCTTATTTTGATTGATTTTAGAAAATCTGCAACATTTTGTAGCAGCGGCATACACGCCATTTCACACTCTTTTTAATTTTCGATTTTTAACTGGAAAATGCGAGCACATAACATTTTTGGGAATTTCCTTTTGAATTGCAGCGATCCCCTACGTTTCAGAAAAAGTGCGCATATAGCCAAGCCAAGCCAATATTGGGATTCACCTGAGAACCTTTTTGAATTATTGACATTAATTTATTTTTGATTAGCTTTTTTATTCTGGTCCAGCTACTTCTCAGAAGTTGAACAATTTCATGAAACTTGATCAAATCAAAGGAAAAGAAACAAGAAAACAAAACCACTAGAGCGTTTCGAGAGCAAAAAAAAGGTAACCATCCCATTTTCGATTGATGTAGTTAGACTTATTGAACAACGAATTTAAATAGAAACACAAGCATAACAGTTGAAACATTATACAAAACAACAAAATGAACTCCTTTGTTCCATTTTGAAATCCATTAAACGCAACAGTTCACGGTATGTTAGAAATTTCGTAAGAATTTAGCGACAAATTGAACTGATTTGAAATTACTTCTTCGAAAAGTTATTCATCAAATATCAATTATACCTCTAATTACTGCATAGCGTATGGTTGAATGGATCAAAACAGCATGAAGAAGAAAAAAAAACATCATCTCTATAATGAAATCCAGATTACAAATATTCACGATATTATTTATTGATTTTCTTCTGCTCGTGTTCTAAATTTGGACTGCATTCATTTAATGTGACGCGCGCGCGCGAATTTACTGAATTGCTCCCATTAAGCGTTGGACGGTGAAGAGAGAATGCAGTCAAACTGTCAAACCGTTCTTAACGGAACAGCGAACGGCGAAGAGAAAATGCCGAATTTCGCATGCATTCAAAATGATTGAGCAACTAAATTCCGAGCAAACTTTTCATGCTCCAAAAATGTTGTTTATCGTTATTTTCTTTCTTTTTTTTAAGATTAGAAATTCCATTTATTTTCCTCGATAAAACACACAACGAGCATTTTCAGCAGTAGAATGTGCTGTGTGCTGATTTTTTTCCTTTCTTCCCGGTTTGACTGTTCGATATATGTATACATATTCCCGAATTCAATCTACTTTTAATTTTACCGCGAGCTCGGTCTTCAAAGATGTTCGTTGGACTGCTTTCACGTTGGTTCGCTTTCGCTGATTTCGTTCATGGTTCGCACTGACGTTGGACGATGTAATGGAGGTTGTAATGTGTTCGCAATTTTGAATCTCGTTGATTGTATACTGTGTGCTGTGTGTGTGTACGCACGCTGCTGGCTTTTGTTATACAACGGTGTGCCACATTTTATTCTATCAACGTGCTTTTTGCCTCTCCTTCTCTCTCTATGTGTGTGTGAATGTATGTGTGTGTGTGTCTTACCTATTAAATTTCCAATAAATTACAACATTTTCTGATGTTATTTTCCACGCTAAATTAACTTTGCCATGTATAATCCCATGGTGGTCGTAAAATAGATATATAAAGACCCTCAGTTAGAATTAAATCGGTGTAAAAGAGTTACTTTTCTTCTTTTTTGTTGCTGTCTGTTTGCAATATTTATATGTGCTGGTGTAATTTTTGTTTCTTTGCCGATTTAAATATGTTTCGAATGTTTGCAGACAGCGCACATTCGCAACGGGCTCACTCTTTCTCCCTATCCTTCTCACTATCACTCACTCATTCACTCGTTCGTTCGCTAGAGAGATCTATGTCAAAGTGCGTGGTGTATGTAAACTGAAAAGCAGGTTAAACAACAACTACAGTGAATGTGTGCTGGCGTGTTCTTGTTCTCTCCTTTTTATTTCTGCATCATGTTCTGTGAAATAACCTGCAGTTGTTGTCTTTCAACCAACTATTTCAAAGCTTAACGATGTTTCAATGTCCCTGAACGAATGCTTTTTTTGCTACGCTTTTCACGAATTCAATGTTATTTTATTTGCTGTTCGTCTTGTTCCAAATGTGGTATTATTATTGTTGTTGTTGCTGCTGCTGCTGCTGCTTTTTTTTGCTTCTTGCTCTCAGTTGCAAATGGACGGCGAGATTGTTATCATAGGTTGCGGTTGTTTCATTTCATTTTCGGTATTGATAGTGGTCTGTTCATCCATGCTGCAATCGAAAATTTATTGCGTGAACATAGAATGTACGGAGCTCAAGGCATATCCAGAAAACAAACGTAGCACAGAAAAAAAACCGAATCTCGGAACGTAAACCACATTGCCAGAGCGTTGAAAGTGAGACTTTCGAATAAATTTCTCTTGGTTGCTTTTCTCCCCTCCCTCTCTCACTCTTTCGTGCATTCTTTTTGTGCGCTTTTTATTTCGGCAGACCACTTTATACGAACGAATATTTGTTATTTCCAATATAGCTTGGTGCTTTTAAGCGTTTCTCTGCAATAAAAGAACAGCGCAGATTGAAAAAGAGAACAAGAAAGAAAGAAAGAGAGAGAGAGAGAGAGAGAGAGAGAGAGAGAGAGAGAGAGAGGGAGAGAGAGAGAGAGGGAGAGAGAGTGAAGCAAATGGAATACCTAAGTCTCTCTCATCGAATACCCCAAAAATATATTGTTGCAAGAGCATTTGGAACAACAACAACAAACTTCGGTTATGCGTGTGTTTTTATTTGCATTTTTTTCCATTTCTGTTTTTATTATGAACGTTTCCCTGGACGAGTGTTAAAATGCGGCCACATCGCCACTCTTATAAATCATAATCCCAACAAACAGTAACACAAAACACGGTCGCAAAAGGTACCATCGCCATTCGCTTATTCGCACACAAGTGCAAAACGATGCGACACAACACAACACAAGACGAAGCCGAGTAAATTTTTTATGTTTCGGATTTTCTTTTCGCCTCTGCTTCCTACAAATTTCATTAATCGGGGCTGCTCTCTGCATACAAACATTGACATGGCAAGAGATTGCGAACGTACCTACTTTTTTCACCATTTGTCGATGGATTGAATTATATATTCCGCAATGTTTAAATCAGCAATCAAGCAATCCCAGCTAAATGAATTTATTTACAGAAAAATTTACATTAAAATCTGGTTTGGTGTTTGCTTGTGAAATTTGGTGTTTGTCATGGTCCAGCGGAATGGGCTTAAGGTTTTTTTCTTTCGGTGAGCGTACCTACTGCTTTGCCGCTGTATTTTCTCCCCTTTTTCAATCATTTTCTCGATCAACCTCTCTGCTTACCCTCCCCTCTCTACCTGCCCGCTCTCACCCTCAGCTGCTTTAACTGCTTTTCGCGCGGAAAAATGCACGCTACAAAAGACCCATAGGTTAAAAGACGATAAAGATTTCGATACATTTCCATTATTGCTTTGCCTGTTTTCCGAAAAGGTTAGCGCGACTTTTAATTTGACACGGCTGTTAAGCACCCATTCGAACCAAATAATTTCCTTTATTTGTTCAAATCACTACGATTACACGTATAAAAAAGCGTGTGCGCACACATGTACTGAGGCACGGTTAGGTTTGTTGCAACTGGCTTAATTGAAAAATAAAAAAAAAGTAATGGCAAAAGTATCACCAATTCATAGATGACAGTCTGGAAGTGAGCGAGCAACCAAACTTAAAACTCCATTGGTCGAAATGATCTTGGAGCCATGGTGGTGCTATTGCGGTTTGCTCGCCATGTTGAGTGTAACACATTTTTTGGCCATAACTTTTTCCTGGTGCGCTTTCAAGTTTTCGGTATATTTATTTATTTTTTTGTCGGTTTTTTTTCTCTCTGTTGGTTTTCGCTCTTCACTCAAACAGTTTTATGATATTTGTTGACACGTTTTTATTGCGCATAATAAATAAGGCGACGCGAAAAAGAATTTCGAGCAAAAAGTAAGCGATGCCATGGTGAAATATTCATTAGACCACATTACGATGTGTATGTGTTTGAGTGAGTGAGTGTGGTCTTCATTTGGTGAAGCAGCAGGTGTCGTGTTACTTTCATAATTTTTAATGCAACATTCGTGCTGGCTAACAAACACAGTAGTAAGAGCAATTTTTTGAGAGTGAGGGAGGTAAATTTTTGTCCGTTACACTTCTTTATTTGATTTGGGTGTTCGCCAGGCGTTTAAAACACGGAAAAATAACAATCAACTCAAACAATGGCCAATAATCAGATTTTCAGTTTTCAATTACTCCGACTCATTGGTTCACGTCTTATTCAATTAAAATATTTAAGCAGCAATGGCGAATTTAATCAAGAGCCAGTGAATTGCCACTCGCACACACACATTAAAGCTCGTGGTGAAATGCAACTGAAACTGCGAGATCAAAAGTGACAAACAGGAGAAGGGAGAGGGAAAAAGCATGAATGAAAGAGCGAAGCACAAAAACGCTAATGACACTCTTGCACTAGAAGTTCGGAACTTTTGCGCCATGCAAAAATCATGAATTCAAGTTGACTTGACACGATGCTGTTTCGTTGGACGCTTTTATTTACATATTACTGACCCGGAATAAGTATAATTTAATTTTTCGTCATAGTTGGGCATGAACTTTATGAACTTTTTCGAAACGACCATCTGGCCCGCACACACTATGCTGCAAATGTATGCCTTAACCATTTGCTGAAAGTGAAGGAAAAACAGCAACAACAACAGCTACAACCCCGCACAACTGTACCGCATTTCCAGCGGCACGGTATTCTTTGCTTTCTCTCTCTATCTTTTTCAAATGTATTTTTTTGCTTCAGTTTTTTTTTGGTTCAGTCTCGCTGCTCTCACTTGCAACTCTCCATAACTTCATAACTTTATAATGTGTGATGTGTTGTGTTTTGATTTCATTGTGTATGCGCTTGATGTTGTTCGTTGGCTCTTTGCGAATCAAGAGAGTAGAAGCAAAATGCTGCAAACGCTGCAAATAGTAATTGTGCTTTGTTGTTGAGACCTTTTGTTTGGGTATCACGGTGTTTTCACTACACTCTGTTATGCGGTCTATTTTTTCACTTGACTTTTCGTCGTTCCTCGCCGTTTAACCGTATGAATATGACGATGATTTTTTTTCCATTTCTTTCTCTCTCTCTCTCTCTCTCTCTGCCTCTGCACAGTACATCACAAAAATTGGATGCATTGAGGCTTGTTTGGTTAGAATAGAAAGTAAATGTTTTTTTTCTTCTGAATGATGAAAAAAATTCTGTTGTCGAAAAGGAGGCAATATAATGGAAAACATACCGTTGGAGTTTACATGCAACTTGTTCAGCAGCGTGCTGTCGATTCTCTACATTCAAGTGTGTGTGTGTGTGTCATATGAAGCTGGTTTTTCCTCTGACAACGCTTTAAGTGGTTAGTCAAAGCCATTGTGATGCATGTCGTATACCCTGTATAAGTTGAAACTGAACATGAATAATGTTGCTGTTTTTTCTCTCCCACTCTCTCCTTTTTTCCCTCCCCTTCATTCACATAAATAACTGTTAAACAACAATAATACCTCAAAACTATTCTGCATGGTTGAATTGCATTCACAACGAATGAAATACGAACGAAATGAAGCAGTTTAATAAGCTTCACAGGTTGAAACTTTGATCAATATCAATTTGCAAATGTGGTTTTAAATGCAACCACCTTGGTATACCATACACAGAAACTAATGACGGTGGCAAAGGAGTTGTATCCAGTTTTTCATGCAAAATTATTGCATAAAACACAATGTAATATTTATAAATTAAATCAAAAACCTGATACTTAAATTATGTTTATTCAATTATCGATAAGTAGCAGTGAATTAAAGCCACCACGATCGGTTTTCATTCAGGAAAAATTAATATTTTATAGAATGCATAAGAAAATTTTGAAAAAATTTCCAAAACAGTTTCATTTGAAAAAAGAGTTAAGTTCTATCGAAACATAATATTAGTTATATTAGTTGGTGCAGTGTCAAAACCTTTTTTTTCTTATTACACATAGCAATTGACACAGAAATTGGATCGAGTTGTTTGCATCACTGATTTTATGTTTAAAGTCGATTTGAATACAAATTCATGGCAAAAAGATATATGACAGCGGCAAAAGATTCCGATCCTATTATGGGCATCGTATAAGTATTGTGGTGCGATGCGATATGTGCCAAAGACAAAGGATTCAGCTCAAACGACAGAAAATGGACCACCACAGAATATTTGCACTTTAAAGGCATAATATGTGTCCGTCGTTTTTGTCGTCGTTGTTTTTTTTTCCTCCATACTTCATCAATGCATTGGATGACGCAAAAGCAACCGATTCGTTGTTATTCCTTAGAAACCTTAGCTGTGTCGTTGCATGCACATACCGAAATTAGAGTACATGGCATCGATGTGTGTCAATATGCATTTACCATTCAAGAGCGGGTAATTAAAAGTCAGTGATTCGATATTGAATGATTTGGCAACTGCATAAATTATAGAGCTCATAAATATTAGGCGCTTGTCAATGTGTCGTGCGGTGCTTATTTGAATTTATTCGGGATTGACACATCTGCATATTTTTCCTACGTCCCATAAAACTCGGTTCGTGTGATGTTCATCACTTAAAGGTGTACACGCTGCGCCACGTATGCATCTTTCTCTCTCACACACTCTCTTTTGCTTTTGTTAACGCTTTCTTTCCCTGCTCCTCGCTCTCTTGTCCTTGTAAAATTGATGAGCTTGGCAAAATTTCGATTTTATCATCAGCATCGACATCGTTGTCTGATGAAGTGGGACATTCATAAAATTCTAATGCCAAGCAATAGGCCGTTTTATGTTCACCGCAGCTATTGAGTTCCATAGAATAGCAGTGGTTTTCATATTTTCAATCTTGCTTGCTTTGCATTTCAAATGTGGCATTTTTGCTGAAACAAAGAAAAACCGAAAACATGTGTTGATATTATCATATTATTGCTTACTGCATCATTTGACCATGCATCGTATCATTCGGTCGAAATCTTGATCATAACTTCATTTTCAAACAACCAATTCATTTAGAGTCTTTCTTTTTATTGGCATCAATCATCGGTTTTCGTCGAGTAGCGGCGATTCCATTTTCTATTTTTTTACTTCTTTGTTATTCCGTTCTTCCAACTTTTTCTCTCTCTTTTTTTTAATCAATTAAGTAATGGGTAATGGTTTGTTGTTGACTTAGGAAACGAAATGAGAAAGTTTATGGTGTGCGCGCGTGCCCCAAAAACCGTAGAAATTTTCTTTCATTGTCATTGTTGTTGTTGATAGCAATGGCAATAGCGACTGCGGTGGTGGATGTGGCAGTGAATGAGCGAATACACAAAAACGATCAAGAGGAAGAAAAATATTATTCTGCTCGATAGAAAAAAAAATTAATTGAAAAACTTTTGTGTGTGAGTGAATGGTTGTATTTTTTTTCTTTGCTTCAATGCAGCATTTCTACTCTCACATCATCTCGATGACTTAGCCTAATATTTTGCTTCTGATAGTCAATTCGTTGAATGCGTGCATTGTAGCAACTGCAAACACTGTCGACAACTGAATCGTATTAAGCGCTCTGAAAACAACAAAGCATCGCTGAAATGTGATTTTTCTATTTCTCTCTCTCTCTCTCTCTCTCACTATTTGTGCCATTGCCTCCGTATTTTTCGGATAAAAATGCGAACCGATAGCTTATGTGCGATTTAAAAATTCAAAAGAACCGTCGCGCATGTTCATTTTTTTCTCATGTGGCCGTGTCTCCCGTTGCCATATTTTCAAGTTGAACGGAGAAGGGAAAAAAAAACCAGCTGATGAAGATAAAAATCGACAGAAAATGTGCAATAAAATGAATGGTGAACAAACGCTACCGCTAGTGCTGTCGACGCCGTGCTATCGAATGCAATGGAAATGCTTACATGTGAGCCATATGGATAAGCGATTGTAAGGTACATACACATGATGCCGATGTTTTAAAGGGCGAACGAGTACAGAAGACAACGATGACTACGACTGCGACTACGACTACGACTACGAATAATAACATTTTAACTGCTCCATTCAGCATTTGTCCGTATCAAAGAAAGAAAAATGTGTCAAGAGAAATGTTAATAGACTTATCACATGATTGTGATAAAACTGGGGCAACTATTGAATGCACGAGGGAAAAAAATTGAATGGCATTTAAGAGTACAATTTTGCAGAAAATCGCGCTATCTTTTTTCAAACAGCCATTCACACACACAATGCACAAATCATGGAATCGCAAATGCAAGTTGGGGTTTGGGGAATGACACTGGCGAGGAGGGAAAACAAGAGCAAGTGGAAAATCGGAATTGAAAAGCGTTTATCTTTTCATTGAGATTCATTAGGCTTCGACACGGAAAATTAATAACACCGAGTTTTCCTGTGTGTGAGATAAAGCGAATAAATGGTGGAATAAAGGGCTTCTGAATCAACTCATACACACATTCACTCACTTCAAGGTAATGAGAGTATATGAGTTGTATCCAAATGAAGTGTTTATAAAGACACTTACCGTCACACATTTACCGAACGAATGCTATATAATTGAAACAGGAAAATGGTTTTGGAAACCACAATTTTTTTTTTCAAATTCATAACATGGATGTTTAATAGGTCATTTTCAACGTTGCGATGAACGTGAAGATATTCCATGAATCACTGAATGCTTTTGCATTTCTTTTGTTCTTTTCGTATGATTTTCATACTTTATTCGCCGTTTAAAACCTTGCTTATGTTATGCAACTCGTTCACGCATCCCGATTGCTTTGCCTCACTCTATCCAAAAAAGAAACGAAGCCGTTTTTCTTGTCATTTGTTTTACAGTATTTGCAAGTAAATTGATGTTGATACGTTCGAAGGAACGAATCGGTGTGTCCCGTTTGCGTTTGACGTTCGTATTTTCGATGAAGCGCGCGTGCTTTTTCAAAAACCGTTCACCGTCATTGTTCGATCCAATCCCTTGACCGTTTAGTTGTTGAGTCTTGTTGTAGATGCTGCTTGTTGATTGTTGTTGGTGGTACTGCTGCTGGCCCATTTTCCTCATAATTGTTAGCTTAATAACGCATTGAGCACGACTGATGTGTACAATGTGCACATTGTACATTCACTCCACGTACCAAAACCGGACCATTATTAATCGAATTCTTCACTTTGCCAAGCTTTTGTTTCGTTTATTTTCTACACCACTTCGGTCGTATTTTTTAATTTCCTCTTGAAAACCCAGAAAAATGCCAGCAAAATACAACGATTTATTTTCGAATTGAATTGAATGGAGTTATCCAGTCGATTCTCTTGAGAGTATTATCGTCGTTGTCGTCGCAGTTGTTGTTTTGATGTGGGATATATTGGACCAAGTTCTACATCGAAGCGATTTCAAGAAAATACATTGTAACTCATTTTAGCGTCGAGTCTTCTTCCGCTCGGACGCAGCGAAAAATGTACCTCAACCAAAGTTGAATAGAGTTGTTGCACGTCGAACTTATTTTTGAGCCATTTTCAGATGCAAACACAAACATAAACACAGAAGAAAAAACGAGATGGCGGGCGGTGTCAAGATTTATGTACATTGTATTCACATGCAATTCATTTCGGACGGGATGAGCTTCAATATTTTTTATTCACACTCCACAACCAACGCGTGCTGCATTTAGTTTTTACAGAAAATTATAAAAATTAATCAATTTCAAAGTTTTCGTCCCATTTCTGTTCACTCTCACAATCGAGCACAAGCTAAAACTTACCTTTTGCCATTACCGATACTCGTCCGTATCAAATCGTCAACCATGAACTTTCCAACTTTAAAAACAACTGTCGGGAAAATGTGGAGAAAACAAATCAAAAGAAAACGAAACCGTGTCCATTTTAAAACTTTCAAATTTAAATTAATAGTTTTTCTGTATTTATTTATTCGATAATTAAACTTATTCATAAATATCCTTTTGTAAATCTTTAATTATTTCCATCATAATAATAATAAGTAGGTTTTATGTACACGTCTCTTTAGGTCTTCTGTTTTTTTATTTTTGGTTTTTGTTGTTTTATTCATTTTGTAGTACTTTGAGTGTATGTATGTTTTCTTTGTTTTTGTTGTTGTTGTTGTTGTTTTGTTTTCAATTATATACTCGCTGTTTCCATTTGGAGATAATCCAATACAACAGTCAATGTGTTTATTTTGCTTTCATTCTAATCTCTTTTCCGAATTATTAATTATTCATTTATTTAAACTATGCTTAATCTAAGGTTCTTGTTCTCCTGTTTCTTACAGCTTCTTCTTTGATTACTTATTTTTTTTCTCTTACTTGGATTACATTTTCTCGCCCTTTTTCTTACTTTTTCGACATTTTTTTTTCTTTTTGTTGTTGTTGCTCATTTGTTGTATTTGAATTGGAAATAAATAAAATTTATCTAAACAGTAGATGAATTGCTAGTACACGGATATAGAGTTGTGTTGCAATTTTTTGGGTTTTGGTTGTTGATGTATTTCGTATATAATATTTATATACAAGTTTTTTTTTCGTAAATGTGTATCAATTGATTTGGTTCGCATAAATTTTTGTCAACATTATGTAGTGAATGCAACTGTAAGCGTTCATAATGTATTTAAATGGCAGTTGATAGTTTTACACAGTAATTGATCGTGTCAACGATATAAGAGAATGTGTGTGTGTGTGCCTAAACAGCAACGGAGACGGTGGCAGTAGAAGTGGCAGTGTACGTTATATGTTTGTGTTGAATTTTCGTTGATGTTATATTGTGTTTTGTAAAAAAAAAAGCATTCTTTTCCAACTCAGCAACTCCGTTCAATGACTTTGCTCAATCACCTTTTCACACAGTATGTTTATCTGCATATAGATTGATAGGTACGTTCATTTTAATTTGAAAGGCGGATTCTTAGTAATGGTTGCGCTTTTCTCTATTCCATCTACCAGAGCAAAACTTCGTGTGTATGCGTTGGTATACAAACGGATGTATCCTTTTTCAATTTCTGTGCATTCACTTAGCCTTTGCATTTGGCTGCTTTCGTACACAATATTTCGCAGTCATCGGTACGGTGCAGTATGCAATGTTTTTGAGTCATTATGCATGCATAAAATGGAGAGAGAGAGAGAGAGAGAGAGAGAGAAAAGACAGGGAAAAAATTAATCATACATTTTTGGAGAGAGAGGACACTTTTCTTTACTCTCTGTTTTGTATCTCTTTCTTTCGATCTTCATCCGATTTTTCGCTTCGGTTCGCTTCTTTGGCTTTATTCACTCAAACTGTATGCATGTGTGTGTGTGTGTGTGTGTCTCGATCCCGTTTTCGGTCTCTTTTCAACAAGTTTATTGTTAGGCATTACAGTACCGTCGCTAGTTTGTATCCTGGATGAAAATGGCTTCCATTATCTCTAGCTAACGAGAAAGTGAACCAGAGCCACAGCCAGATGCAACTGCAGGTCAGCACATATTCTCATACAAACTTCGTTTCGTATAAATTCTCATTACACGGGAATTGATTTTCCTCAGCTATTTTATGCATATACATATAGTACGAACTCATGTATATATGTATTGGTCTTCAAAAATACTTGGTACTTTTTTCCTCACTCTTATTTCTCATACATTAGGCGATTTCTTCTTCTTTTTATTTCTACTCTCTGCCGTTGGTCCATTTTGTTTTTTTCTTTTTCTTTCGTTCGCTGAAAATACCGTTCAAAACTTTTTGGAGAAGTTCCGTAGAAAATTTTAAGATTTATAGAAAAAGTTCTTCAATGTTGGACGACAAGAGAAGAAGACATGCAAACATTTATGTTTGTGCGAACAACGGAGCAGTTTTGGGATCAATAGCTCGCTTCGCTTAGCCCTCTCTTTCACTTTTTCACTTCTTGGTCATACTTTGCCCACCCGTGTCGCTCTCCGTACCTCTCTCTATGCGTCTTTCATTCATTCGATCGACGAATTGTCTAAAAAGAATATATACGTGAGTCGGCTCTTGTGAACGTACCTATAGATTTATTTTTTTTACTTCATTTTGTCATGCTGCACACTGATTCGTGTACTCCGCACCACTGCAATCACTCATTCTCTCCCTATCTTCAATACTTTGTGTGTAAAAATCGACATACTTAGCTGCCATTTTTAATACTATGTAATAATTTTTGTTGTTGTTGTTGTTGTTGTTGTTGTTGTTGTTGTTCGTGTATCTTGTTTCCCAATCGATCGGTCAGCATTATTAATACAAAGGTTGCTTCAAAACTTTCGAGTGTTCTTTTTGCTCATCGTCTTCGTCGTCGTCTGCTTGTGTACTGTTACATTGGTGTACTCATTCCTTGTAAATGAAACGGTTGCCACTTTTGAGTTCAATATTTCGTAGGATTTTATTTTCGGATTGGAAAAAAAGGTGTATCGATTGTCGTTTTGCTTTGGCACACACATATTATGTGCTAGTTTTGAAGTCTTTAAGCAGCCCATTGTGTTGTGAAAAGTTCAATAGACTTGTTCAAGCTTCAAAATTGTATTTTATATTGATGGTATAATCCCATAGAAAATGATTGAAATGAAAGTGGAAAAATGACACATGATCTCCATCGAATAGCAACAACAACAGTTACCAAATCTTAGTATCGCATTTTATGGTCTTTCGTGCGACAAGCTCTTATATCAGTAGAAAACTTTTATACTTTAATCTATCAAAAGCAGTTATAGGCTTCACAAAGTAATGCCGAAATTGATTAGACTTTTGGAACACTTTCGAAGAAGCAACCAATGCAAAATCTTTCGAACACAAGCCCATCGCTTTGGGAAGTAAGTCATAGTGTTTGTGTTTGTGTGTCTTGAATAAAGTTTACCTAAAAATTGTCTTTATAATACAAAATACATACAATTGTTTGTTTTTTGATTGAGTATCGTTTGTCTTAGGTTGATATTGAATTATGAATCGCAAATATCGGGCCATTTTGAAGTATATAAATGTTTTATGTATTTTGAAGAAATTCTGTTAGTTTTTTTTTCTCTTTAAATCCCTTAAGTATTATAATATAATTTTTTTTTATTTAACTTAGTAAATTAGATTATTTTTTGTTGTAGCGTTTCATTAAATTCAATCTTGGGTTTTTAGTCAAACCTCGTTCTTTTTGGAGATGGGTTTTTTTGTTTAATTTTCTGTGTGTGTGTGTGTGTGTGTGTGTGTGTGTCTGTTATCTTTTATATCGTACATATACAGATATCTACTATCAGAGATTAAATTTAACGATTGTTCAAACCAATCATATTTACAAATATATGACTTGCCAGCATTATACATTTGTCTTTAAATACGCCGTTTATTGCTGACAACACGTAGGTATATGTGGAATACAATCAACATGAATACCACCTCGACTTCGTATGACATCTATCGAGACCAAATACAAGATGATTCTAATAAGCACTGGCAGCCCCTGATTCACATTATTGATGTATCGTTTTCCTTTTGCAAACTGTTTTCCTTTCATTTCATCCCATGAATTTGGTTGAAGTGAAGAGAGAAGAAAACTGATGAGCGGCGAACATACACAAAAGATGAATGCCAATAGCTCTGAGAAAGGAGAGATTTGTGCTAATCGAAAGTCGCCGAAGTAAAAAAAATGAAAAAGAGACGAAATTGGAATAGCTACGCTCCCTAAATTGTTATTTGAATATTGAATTGCAGTCGTTGCTCAATTTTTTTTCCTTCTTCTATTCCATCTCCTCCTCCTCGTCCGTATGTATGTATGTGTGTTTGTGTATTCATTCGTTCGTTTGCATAAAAAAAATTCCACATTTAGATTTATATCAAATGAATTCCGCAATGCAAGAGTGCTCCAGCAAATTTTGCCGTTTTCAAATATTTCAAGTGAGCTCAATGTTGGACGAACAAAATGAAATACTGCTCAAACAATTTTTGAAGACATGAACGCTATCAATTACATAACGGCAAATGTAAGTTTTCCGTAATCGTTTGTTCCCTTTTATGTTCCGTTGTCGTTGTCGTCGTCATCTTTGATGCAGCAGAGAACCAGCGAACGGACGAAAAAAGGACGAAGCACTTGCGAATAGGTCCTTTTAAGAAATGAAACCAATTGCACTTAAAGTGCTCAAATGTTTGTACTATGCAAAAGAAGAAGCACCAGAAGAGGCAGCAGAAAAAAAACGCGAAACATTCAATCAAATCAAATTTTTAAATTCTCTTCGCTTGATTTTTTTTTTTGTCGTTCTTTCAATTTTCTCCCAAGAGAAACGACCAATATGTTTATACGCTGTCTATCCGCCGAAAATACACTACAATATATATTCACGCTTATTGGACGCCCAATTGAATATATATTCTAGTGTATATTCGGTGTATTCTTCAGCGTGGAACATATTGAATCAATGAATGCATTCATGGCCATCAGAGGGCGCCTGAATAAGTTTCAATATGTTTCACGCTGAAGAATACGCCGAAAATACCTTAGAATATATATTGAATTCGGCGTCCAATAAGCGTGAATATATATTGTAGTGTATTTTCGGCGGATAGACAGCGTATAAACATAATGGCCGTTTCTCTTGGGCTGTTAATCTTTGCTATTTTTCGTTCAAACAATGGCAAATGAAACTAGTAATATTGTTCGACAAAAGTTATTCGTGTGTGTGTTTGTCTACCGAAAATCGCTTGTACCTTCTTTCATATGGTTCATGTTATACCTTCGTCGCCGTTACATTTGATTGAATAAACTTTTTTTTTCTGTTCGCTCTGATTTCAACGATGTGAAACACTTGAATTTTTCCATTCAATTGCCGCATACAGATCGAAATATTTGGGGTGCCAGTGTATAGGCTTTGGTTTGATTTACGAACTTTCGCGAATTTGGTCGTCGATGTTTCTGTTTTTTTTTGTTCTCTCTCTTTCACCTGTTTCTTTTTGTAGCGATTGTTACGAAAACTACTTTTAATTCCGTTTGCGTCCAAACAATTTGGAAAACGGTTAAATTTGTGTCTTTTGTCAAATTCCAATCGTTACAGCTTAGTTTGCACATTTACTTCGTTTGCATTTTATTTTGCTCACATGTACACAGGCCATTCTTAATTCGATTAAATAGACCATACCGAATTTTTTTTTACTTTGTGTGAGGAGATGTGTTTTATATTCAAATTCCATCATCTCCATAACTCGCTATAAACACCAACTATCGCAACCGAAAAAAGCAGTTGCTTATAGATCAAATTAAGACTTGTAAAATCCATTTTGTTTCTTTTAATTCATTAGAAATCACATTGATCATCAACAGATTTTATATTATTTTTAAATATTTAAATCATTTTATTTTCAATGAAACTATGCACATCGTATGTGTGCGTCTTTTTGACGCATTCAAATGCATTTCTGTTTCTTTAAGAAATTTTCGTTGAAAAACGTTTGCTACAATATCGAGAACTGCATTTATTGCATTGTTAATTACACATTCGTCGTCGAATATCCACTAAATGTTGCAAAATATTGCACCGTCACATCAAACATAAAATCGCTGCGGAGCGCATTTCAATTGAATTACCGTGCAGTGTTTGTTTTTATTTTTCGTCTGAATTCACGTTCCTTGTCGAATGCATTGAGCGCTTGATAGTATTTTTTACTTCTTTCGTTTTGTTTTGTTTTTAATTAAATTGTATCTATGATTCATTAATAGTTATGGTATTAATATAGAGAACAGACAGAGAACGTCAAAAGAGAGTATTGGATTGAATGTGTTCGTGTATGTTTTTTGTTTGTTTGTTTCATGTTATTGTTATTTTTTGAGTTTGGTTTTTGGTATTGTGTGCGCATATGGAATGTGTCTTTGCCACTTCACTATACGAATAAACATTTTAAATATCGTTAGATGTTTTATGTATTTATATATGCTGGAGAATTGGATTTAAAAAAAAATATTTGTGTTCACAGAGCCGTATCACCGACTCTGTGTGTTTCCTATAGTCATACCGTGCTTTCACGCTTTACCATTAAGGGTGTTTCTACGGTGACTTCGTCATCAACTAAGGCGGCCGGTATGCAGTGTCTTGCCGTTCTCGAATTCAAATGATGCATTGCGATTTGCGATGGTGGCGGTGGCGCTGTTTGTAAACCGCTTATTTGAACTTGTGGTATTTGACGAACACTAGCAATTGTTCCACCATACGACGACCAATGATGTGCATTCACTTGTCCAGGATGTCGGGGCAACGTACATGTTGTCATTTGATTCTGGTATGCATTCGGTACAGGACTCTGTGACGAAAAAGAAACAAAGGGAAAAAAGAAAGAAAGAGAGAGAGAGAGAGAGAGAGAGAGAGAGGTTGAGAACGAGAGGGAAAAATCAGCAAACAATTTTCAAAAGAATTTGATGCGATAAATTGACTATAAACATTCTCGCAACTGAATTCAAAAAATTTTCCACACCGACGAGTTGATTGATACGGCTATTTATCCGTTCACAAAGCAGAAATGAGTGAAATACTTGCAGATAACACAGACACACACACACACATACGTGCTCGCTGGCATGTGATGTGATGCGATAAGATACGAACATAAACCATGTATCGTACGATAAGGACTTTATCTGCATTTTTCCCGTTTAAATGCTTCAACTGAGATTGCCTTCAAATCAATTCCAACTTATGTTGTTATTGATGCCACTGCTATGGTTGCCGTTGCCGCTGTTGCAAACGTGCAGCCAGAATGGCACAGCATCTATTAATGAATGAGAGGCATCCACAATTGAATAACGAGTGCCAAATCTGGTTGTCTCAAAAGAAATGATCTGAATTTATCGATCGATCGATCGTTGATGCGACTGAAAACCGAATTTCAACTGCTACGAATATAGTAAAGTGGCAATCCAAATATCAAATGGTTACACCCTAACAGTTATATCAATTGGTAGAGCTTTTGTGAAACCAATTTGCTTAGGCTGAAACTATCAAATTGGGCTTCGAAAATTTGGCAGCTGAGCGACAGTGCAGAAATGACGTGAATACGGTAGCAAACTCTGCTACATAGTCGAGTCAAGCCGACAACCATACACACAGTGTAAATCTGATAAACTAACGAATTGGAATCAACAATGAGAATGAACGACCGTGCACTCTCTCTTTCAATTCGACGCAAAATGTGCACGATGAACACAAGCCGCGCTAGCACACATACATCCAACACCCAACATCAATAGCTAGTGAAAAGCAAACAACAGCAATTCTGGCACGCGAATCACTCCTTCCTGTATGTAGAAAGCAGAGCACATCGATATTTCTATGCCAATCTCTGCGTTCAACATAAATATTGCTTTTTGTTTGTTTTTATTCACTTGCGAAAATTGCGATCGACGTCTCGCGCGTTCTAAATACTTCCATAATACATTGCCATTTGCGTTTTAATGGCCACATTCACGTTATCGACTCGGGTGGGAGAGCCTGTTCACACACAGAGAACCACCCATGACCAATCTACATGCACCAGCACATGCATCAAATATTTGCATTGTGTCCGATTCACATTTTTGATACACCATTAAGTGATGCAGTTACACAACAAACGACTACACCAACAACAATGTTTACTTATTTCCCATTTCCACTCAACGAATTTCTGCA
Source organism: Sitodiplosis mosellana (assembly GCF_009176505.1). Lineage (NCBI taxonomy): Eukaryota > Metazoa > Arthropoda > Insecta > Diptera > Cecidomyiidae > Sitodiplosis > Sitodiplosis mosellana. The sequence goes on along the minus strand of NW_022601467.1, from coordinate 7,412,811 downwards.
TAAAAGTTCATATAATTCGGATCGTGTGTATCATAGCCGCTTTCTCTCTCTCTCCCTCTCTCGCATTTCCTCTAGAATGATTTTTGCCATACGTATGTCTATTGTACGTGTGTGCGTTTACACAAAACTGGAAATGTTACCGTGTTCTCGTTTGAATGGTTTTGCGGCACTAGAGCGCATACCTTGACTGTTGTGGTTGTACCAGCACATTAGCTTACTGAAACATGATTTCAATTACACGGACCACAAAACGTGAATCTCATTGACTTTTTCTATTTTTTTTTACAAAGAAAACCCATGTTTCTGAGCTCCTATTAACAAACTCGTTAGCTCAACAGTCATTACGTAATTTAAATGAAGATTAAATGAAGAGCTTGTACAAATACAAATACAAATACAAATACAAATCGCTCGTCATCGAATGAAGAGCATTTTTCGATCATTTTTTTGAAAACACAGTGAGATGACGATGAGAGAAAAAAGAATGAACGAAAATATTTAGTCACTATGATTAAAAGTTCGAGCTTTCGGTTGAGCACTTTTGTACAAGAGTCTCTTGGCTTTTGTCAGAAGAAATGATAAGTGGGGAAATTTTTGAAGAATATTTACTTTTATACTGGCAACTGGAGTTTACATTGTTTTCGGTTTGTATTGCAATTGCAATTGCAATTGGAAACTTCAAAATTAGTATCGTTCCAGTGAATAATAATGGCAAATTCATCAATCAGAATTTATGTTACAAGGAGCGAGCGAGAGAGAGAGAGAGAGAGAGAGAGAGAGAGACTGGCCGCAGCCGCTCATTTCGTTTTTATGCAACTTTTTGAATGGTTTTCAATAACTTTCAAACAGCGACTTGTTCAAACCGCAGATGAAAATCGAAATGCAAACAGTACGCGTAAAATGAAAGCCGTGTGTAGGAAATTCGAGAGCATCAAGCATCATATTTCGGAATATTTCGCTCTTGCTCATAAATAATGAATCTGTCAATGGTGCACACTTTTACTCCGTTTTCGAGTAGACAATTGTCACAATATTAAAAGTTATTCCCATTTCCATGGCACATCCAGAACCACATTGACGTGAAAGAAAAAAACATCCGAAATAAATTGCTTCCCTTTTGTTTTCGTGCCGTTGTTCCAATGTTTTAAATTTTCCTGTGGTCAATTCTATCACATTCGTTCGCTAACTAGAATTTTCAACACAATTCTGTCGCCGTTTCGCCTCTCCAATGTCCGTTGAGCGTCCCATCATTTTCGCTTAATTTTTTTTTTTCAAGCGTTTCATGATGAATGCAGTAAATAACAACTTAATAAAGTTGTTAGCAGCCAACAAAAAAAAACCACTCCTCGTCATTTCGGGACTTTTCGGCTCGCAATGTGCGACTAACAACTTTCTTTTTGCATTTGCAATAAGTAAAAATCATATATTGTTGAAGGACTTTTGTGCCATTAATTCTCTGCTGAATAGTTTAATTTATTAAACATTTAAATGTTGAGATTTGAGTGGTTGAAATCAAACATTTCCCGTTTTGTCGGTCATTTATTATACGGCCGAATTAAATTTCTGTTCTTTTTTTTCTGTCAATGCGCAAATGGTGCATTTACAAACGAGTCGAGCATTGATTTAACATTGACATTCGACAGCATCATGTACAAGCTCAATGAATGAGTTTTATTCAAATTGCGACAGCATTATTTGCATTCGGTTGCCAGGTACACAAAATATGTGCTCATAAAAAATGATGTAGATTTTCAAGTGGCAATCATCAGCAATGCACGTGGAAAAAAGGATGGGGCGATAATTAAAACAAAAGTGCCACAAATGACAATGTCCGAATCCGTTGAAAATGCATCAACTTGTGTCTGTTCATATCATATGTGTGAGAGAAGCGTAGATGAGCGCTGCAATCAAAGCAAAATATGAAATGCAAAAATTGCATCAACTCGAAGATGTCTACATGAATGAAAGCCTCACTATTACGGCATCGCCAAACAATGACAATATTTTGCATTTTAAATCACAAGCATTTTACTAAAACAATTATTTTCAAAAGCAGACAGATTCACGGAAATTTAAACGGAAATAAAAGTTGCCCGTGCCAAATTTTTTTTTTTTTTGCTCACTCATTCGTTCATTTTTATGTTGCATCGTCGGACTTTTCCATTTAGTTGCTCTTGTTGTGCCAATTGCAGATTTGTGAGAGCTATTTTTTCCTCAATTCGTTTTTCTGCTCATGGTGGTCGTCGTTGTTGTTGTTTTTTTCATTTCTAGAATTTTATTGCGTGTTGCCATCTGTTTTCTATGTGTGACTGTGCATAATATCTCGTGCAGTTATTTTATACTATGTAAACATGCAACGTATGACAATAAACAACAACGATTAACGACAGCCAATGGAATCGCCTGCCTTGAATTATATTATGATATTTGTGATTTCTGTCTCTTCGCACAGAGAGAAACGGAAGAAGCGACGGAGAGAGCGGATTGGAGCAGCATGAACGCGGCATGAACGCGCCAAAAACGTTTTGTATTTTGGAATCAGGCGTGAGAAACACATGTTGTTATTTTGATGGGTGGAAATAATTTTTACCTATTCAATGGAAAAGCTGACATTCCAGCCCAGTCAGCGTGACACTTTAAATTCTGTTTAATGAAAATATAACCGCCGTTGCGCGTGCAACAAACACTATTAGTTTTCTATTTGCGTCTGTACGTTACAAATAATAATCAAATCACGAATAAGCGTTTGGCGTCAAAATTTACATGTAATGCAATTTGTAGAATGAAAAAAAATTCAATTATTGTTCTCTTCTCTTCTTTCCTCCCTCTTTCTCTCTCTCTCCCTCCCTCTCTCTCCCGGTAATTTTAATTCTAATTTTATTATGTACTTAAATATATGTGTCATGCACACGCAATAACGTACAATCGATGCAAAATGCAATTTTATTTATCCAAATGGCCAACGACGGCGACGACAACAACAGCAATGGCAGTAGCACCACCGACTAAAAACAATTCTTTGATTTTATTATCAGAAAAAATGCGGCTGTTGCTGCCATTCTCCCTCTAGCTGAATCAATCATTTTCAGTGGCCATGACAGCCTTAGAGCAAAATAAGTTGCATTTTCAATCACATTGTTGCTGTTTGGAAAAAAAATCCAACAAATCGGGTGAAAAATGTAATTGAGTTTTATCCTGTTTTTTTTTACCATTATAAAAAATCAAAAATAAAAAAACCCAATTAAATCACAAGCCATCGATTTTCTGCGACATTTCATTGAAATTAATAGCTTTCTCTCTAATCAACGTCAACATCGAATGATTCCATTAGTTTTTCTATGTGGTTTGCCATAAGCACAGTACATTGTTGGGTATTGCTCTGAGGCTGCCATCGGGCAGTCACTTGGACATTTCATAATGCACCGCACACACACACACACACATACGCATACACTCACGATTTGCATTCATGTTGAGCAAATTCTACAAGCATAAATGAACACAAAATTGTGTCTATTGTGTGTATGCAGAAGTTTATATTTGCTTATTTTTTTCCCTCTTTGTCTGCATTCCAGCCCGCGCTCGAATCGCGTAACGTATTGGTATATTCTGTTACACATATATGTAGAATTAATTGGTATGTTTTTCTACGTAAAAACGCTTAACAGACGAATAATTTATGCATTTAATGCTACAATTGCTTCTGCCTTTGAATAAACAGTGGCGCTGCTACAATTGTCCGAATGCACGCACTCAAATCTCAAAATGAACACACATACACACAAACAGAGAGTGAATGAAACACGCGGAGCGCGGCAACGATGAAAAAAAAAGTACAGCAGAAAAAAACGATTATGTTGCAACTATATTTGAGACAGGTCATTCGGCTCGGCCGCAAACTTCATTTATATCCATAATTTTTTTTTGTTCGTGCGTTTGTTATTGTCTTCCTCGATTTTTTTCCATTCTATGGCCATTTTATATGGATATAACTTTGTGAGTGTGTGTGTGTGTGTGTGTGTGTGTGTGTGTATGTTGGAATCAGTATGAAAATTTACAACTATTTATGAGTTCATTCACTATCAACATTTATGGAATGTGCGAACTGCAGCAAGAGAGAGAGAAAGCGCGAGAGAAATAGAGAACGAAAAAGAGCCCAGAAATCACATACACACGCACATTCTCAACTGAAATTCATTTGAATATGTCGCCGCATTTTATTTTGCCCACTTCGTTCTTAATCATTCCTGTTGGCTTTTATTTTATTTTAATTTTTTTTTCTCTGTGTTAATGTGGCTATTGGTTGCCAACCAAAGTGGGACACAGAGAGAGACAGTGTGGTAGAACCGACGCACAGAAAAAAAAATCCCTCTTAATATTGTTATCGTATTATTCTCCGGATTAAATTTCTATCTATATTCTACAGTGAGTGCATTTTGCAGGCTTCAATGGCGAATTGATATGCTTAACGCTTGTTTTCACACAGCATGCATTTCATATGGCCCGAGTTTTGTAGAATGCATTACAAAAAAATGAAAACACAATTTTGAGAAAGTTGTGTTCTGCTTATATTCGCTTGCGGATGCCGTGATTGTTTCTAATGGCTATAGAATGTGTGTTAGAGGGACCAACTATAGCAGCAACATATATCACATTTGAATATAAAATAACCGCTGAAATCTGTCAAGCAAATGCTATACCATTTGACATTTTTCAGCGTGAAAAAACGGACGCTGTACGGTAGTCACGTCCTGTTGCGATTTGCATACACATTGTATACTGAGCGATAGAAACCCTCGCATAATTTTTTCTCTCTCTCTCTCTTCTTTTTCAACATATTCATTGAATATTATTCAAGCCGGACGATGCACAATTGCACATACAAGTAAGTTGCTGACCTTTTTTTCTCTGCCATTGATTTCTGAAATGTTTTGCCTGCTATTCATAAATATACACAAGAGCAGCAACACCAATTTTGCCAAACAAAGTACAAATATGCATTCACATACATTTTATATCTTGCGCCATACCTATCGATCCGAAATCTAGCACTCAATGGAATTATTAAAATGTAAAATTTTAATTGAAATAGCAAATTTAATGATTTGGATTAAATCGGAAAATGTTCCATTTGCTAAAGACATACACATTAAGATACACAAACAAAACCACACACTCATCATAAATTCATTTGGATTGAATCAGGGAACTTTTGGGTTCATTGCGTACGCTTATTAGTGTTTTGCAATTTAACCTAATATGCGTTGGATGAAGTATATGTATCTTAATAATGCCCATGTAAAAGACTCATCATTCTACCAAACGTTGTAATGTAAAATTGTGTATTCGATTAAAGGTGCTACATATTTCTTCGGGCTATTTTTTTTCTCTCTATGCATTTAAATCCAATTAGAACATTTTCTTGCATCCAATAAATAGTATTTAGTAAGTTAAGTCTTGCGTAAAATAGCCTCTTTTGCGAAATATTGCATGAAATGTGGAAGTTTATGGAATGCGTGTCGTCTTTCAAATGAATTGTGTTCAAGTTTGAAAAGTGTTGCTCGACTCCTTCATCCTACCCCATGTACCTACCGCTCGTAGTGTTTGCTGGAATATTCGTTGGTATTGTATGCCACCGAGTAAAGGTGTTATAATACTATCTTTTTTATGTTGATTGGTAGCAAGTTGCCGGCTGCAAACTTGCATAAATGATGATAGCGTCAGAAAACAACGAAGTGTAAACGGTATCGAGTTGAAGGACGATAGAAATGGAAAATTCATAAAATGACAAAGAATATGCTGTTTCACGCATCATTATATTTAATGAAGTTGTTCCACTTTCAGCTTCAAAGCTGGAATGGTTGGACTAGTTGTTTCTATTTTGCACATAACTCATAATGAAAATTAGTATTAAGCCCGTTCTAAATCTTTGAACTATTCAACTGTTGAGTTTTTCTACAGTTTCAACATGGTATAGAAAAACTTTTAATATTGTTATGAAAATCAAGTTGTCATTGACTAACATCGAAAGTTTAGGAATAAATTTAAAAAAAAACCACGATTTCGAACTTAAGAGAGTGAGCACGTCTTATTTTTGGAATCTTTTCTTTTGAAAATGGTCGAATAAATGAACGATTTCTTGGTCCTTTTTATGAATTAATCCACTCATTTCGTATTGAGCGAAACGAAGAATACAGTATCAACCCTATAAACTATTCACACAACATTCAGCAAATATTAATTAGTTTATACTCACTATCGATAATGTGGAGCCCATGTTTGCAGACGCTTGACTAGTACTACCATTTCGCAGTGTACAGTAGTTGACTGGCGCGTGGCCCGTATGCATTGGTACACTAGCTGATACATATTGTTGGTTTGGTATTGCATTCACCGCACAACTAACGTTGCTGCTTCCACCACGCTGTGGACTGTTTGTGTCAATCGTTGAAATGTGCTGTCTTCGATGAATATACTCAATCTAGAACCGGGGACATAAAATAAGGTAGGTAAGTATATGTAGTGTGATGATATTAGTTTCATTTTATTTACAGCTATATTCATTGAGTTTGAAAAACTATTGCAACGCTTAAAGTGAAAACTTTAAAGCAATGCAAAACAGATTGAGTGAAATGGTACGAGACGGTAACGGAGACCGACTGAGAAAGTCGGAAAAGTTTGTTGTATATCCAAAAATGGGAGAACGTTTTCGAGTTTTTGCATTTCGAAAATGCTTAGATACCGATTGGCTATAAAAAGCATGCAGTAGAACGATTCGACATTTCACAATGTCGGGTGCGAAAGCCGACACAATTTCGACATTCCATCATGCGGAGGATGTGCATTTAATCTCTTTGTCACTTGTTGTCACATGATCGTTCGAATTGACTGAAGAGATCCAAAAACTTTCCGCAATAAACAAAGAGTTCACATGGAAAACGGTAGAGAAATGATAGAGCTCAATGGAGACAGCGAGCCGAAGGGAGCAAAGGATATAGAGAGAGACAAATGAGAAGAAGTGACTCTCACAGTTTAATTAGTGTTGAACTATCGAAATAAAGCCAAAGCATTCCATTTCATTCAGCAGAGCGTTCGTCAGTAACCGGGTGTCGAAAATGGAAAGCTCAGGTATGTTCCATATATTAAACTTATTCATTTTGATGGTGATTCCCACCGAAATTATGCTCGAATTTTAAGTCTTTATTACAAAATTTATAGCATATTTTACACGAATATTCCGGCATCAACATTCCAATGGTACATGTCGGTCGCTGTCTCAGACACACATAAACACACGCACACTCAACCTTTTGCACATCTATATCATTTATATATGCACGAGATAATAAAGAGGATATTCTCAGCTAAATGAAATTGGCATGAGAATGTACGTACACACTTCTGAGGAGGAGGAATAAAATGAAGCTGAAAACGTTATCGTACATTGCTCGCATCATTTATGTTCGCATTTACTAATTATACGGCATAAATAATGGGAATTAGTTCAAATGGATGAGATCGGGACTGGGTGAAAAATGTACACCGCATGACACAAAATATTTCCAATTTGAATGATGCATTTATTAACAAACGAAATAATGACATTTCATTCCAGCTGAATGAACACGTTTGACATAATGCTTAGACAAAAACGATGATTGATGATGGATTTAATAGTTTAAGCATTGAAGAAACTATGCCTGTGCATTCCCATGTTGCATTGTTTAAATTCATATCATTTTCTCAATCAAATATTTGACGAATTTAATCGAATATGCTTCTTCTGTCAAATCACTTTTTTGAAGCGATGCATAGCATCGATATTTCATCGAATTTCAAATTCGAAAATGTTCATCAAAATTGAATTATGTTTTTCGCTTACCTGATCATCTGAATCTACTGTGTCGGGTATAATGTCCGGGTTCTTTTCATCGCTTTCGTTGCCATCGAGCTCTCTGCTGCCAATACTTTTGTCACTTGGACCCGGTGATCCTTCACCGGTTGTTGTACCTTGCGACAGTTCTTTACGTTTGAAACGACTTCGACGTCTACCTCCACACGGTAATCTCAATACCACAATTATGGCCAGCGCACCAATCACGAGCGCAGCGGATAGGCCAATAACCACAGAAAGCATCGGTGTCAGAGCGATCGGTGCACGGGGTCGTTCTATTCAAAATCATACAATGAAATTCAGATGAATAAGTGATTCATTTTTTTTTTCGTAATGTGCATTCACAGATTTTTCATTTCAATTGTAATATTATTTTCATCTGTATAAACGTGGAATTTTTCATTTTCAATATGATGATTAGAATGTATTTCTATGGCAATCAGTGCGTGTATAATCATCTCGCTTCCACGAAGAATCGTGCAAACCATTCATGTTTCATAAATGCATTGTTTCTTCGTGGTATTCGCTTGAGAGAAAAAAAAAACGTTTGCATTTTCACGTCAATTTCTTTCGATGCAGAAGAATAAGAAACGGAAAAAGATGACGAAAAAACACAAAAAAGAGAATATAAATAAAGAGCAACGTGAGCTGGGTACAATTCACAATGAGAGAGAGTGAATGTAGACAACTGGCGAAATATGAATAATTTATTTGCTATTTGCATCATTGCTGGTATCTTTTTCGACAAGCATTACTTTCACGAAACCTGAACTGGAGCGCACGAAAAATACAAAACAAAATAGAAAATTTAGTGAAAATGCACGAATAAGAAGGGAAAAAAAGATATCACAAGGCAGCGACAACGAGTAGCCGTTCAACTAAACGAAAGCAAGGCACCTTCCGTCTACTGTTTTTTTTTCGTCTTTCCGTTTCGTTCCTTCATCTCAGACGTGCTGTACAAAGCATAAAAATTAAAGGATTTGCTTGTCATTTGAGACATTCTTTGTTTTCGGTGAAATGTGCTATTTTGTCATGGCTGAAAAATGGCCAAGTGAAAACTAAGAAAGATAAAAATGTGAACAATTGTGCATTTCCAGTGGTGTGAACACACACATATAATATATTCATCCAAAGCGGTGTAAACTTTTCTGCATGTCTACTTCTGACAAGGTGTGTCAAAACAGTGAACACAGAAAGCAGAAAAAAACGAAGGAGAAGAGTAGAAAATATATACATTTGGTTTTCGCTTACCTTTTTCGGCAGTGAGTTGCTTTTCGGCGGGCCGAAGCATGGCTGCTGGCAAAACAGCCGGATCCGAACGTCCTTTCGAGTTGAACGCGTAAATGGAAATAATGTACACGCTGCCCGGATGTAAATTTGAAACAGCAAACCTTGCCACTGGTGATGTGAAATTTGCTCGTATATCCTATGGCCGAGGGATGGAAAGAGAACAGCACCAACAGCGAAACGAAAAGAAATATGAAAATTGTTTTATTAGTTATGACGAATGGTGACAGCGAGCACAGTATATACGACACCGCGAAATGAATCTCCAGTGTGCGATTTCTTTGTGCCGCCTTGTGCTTGGCATCGTAAACATTTATATAAATTCTTTTATGGTTTTTCTGTGTGACTTTCACAAATTGAATTAACGCACCATTTTTTTGTCATTTCAATGTGCATTGAAGTCATTTCATATTACCTGTGTGCTCATGTCACGCACTTCCAGCATAAATGATTGAGTGAGGCCACCGTTGAAGCCCTCCAAGCATTTGATACCCAGCGATGTCATCGAAATATTGGTTATCGTACAATTATGCACTTGATCGGGTCGACCTGCAATCAACATGTCATTTTCAATTGTTTGAACGAATGAAAATAGATATTTTCAATGGACGGGTTTTAGTGTCAAATTATTTCGCTCTTTCACCACATCATCCATTCATCACACTGTAAATCGAACATGGAACATTGTGAATTTGACACTTCCGTTTCACCGAAACGATATTAACACACACACACACACATTTATGCAATGACCGAAGCAAAAATTCTCTCTCTCCCTCCCTCTTGACATTTGAATTTGAATTTTACACGAGTCGACGCTGTTCGGCACAACTCACTTTCTATATGTATGAACAGAACATTGAATATTGAGTTTCCAGGCCGCCTATACACACACACACAGAGAGAGAACATTTTCGAGAAGGCGATTCGATTTAATTACTTGAGAAGAAAAAAAAAGCATTTCTGTTTAATTCGACACAAGCCGTACATTTCATATTTGATCATGGTCATAAAAGTTTGGCCGGTTTTATGTTAGCGCTACATCGTTCCCACCGCAAAATGGTTGCTGTGCAATAACAATAAAAAGAATATGCTCACACAACATGAACTTTACATAGCCCTGACAATTGTGTGATCAAGTGTACAGAAACAGCAGCATCAGAAGTAGATGTTCCAGCAGCAGCGGTCGACACTACATGCAGATACACAAAAGTCACGTTGCAGTTGATTGAACAAGAAAAAAAGCATTAACAACAAGTAAACAAGTTTTTTTGCCCCATTCTTTTTGCTCCTTTCGTTTCCAGAATTCAATAATCCATTTAGGGGCAGAGAAAATGGGAGAGAGAGAGAGAGAGAGAGAGAGAGAGAGAGAGCAAAAAAAAAAGACGAAAGCAACAGCACACGGAAATGGGAATTGAAGCTTAAGAAAATGACAAACGAAGTCGCCGTTGGAGGTCGCATGTTATCCACAGACTTTTTTTTTCATCGTTGCCACAGTGAGAAACATCTATATAACAATTGAACATCGAAAGCGTCTTTCGCTCGAATTGAAAAGAAGCAATGGACGATCGAACATACATGCAACCAAATCTAAAATACAATAAACACCAATACAGACACACAATCGCATCACAATGCACTAGAGGGAAAAAATATTGTGTACTTGGTACATGTTCATTCGCTCTTCATTTTCATGTACTAACAAAGGAGAAGGGGAAAAAATAGCGATGGATATGAAAAAGATTGTGTGTGACACAGAAGAGCGCATCTCGTTCGAAACCACAACTAAATAAAACTCATTATTTTTAGTACTTGACCTTTGTGCAACGATCACAAAATGGATGTTAAAGAGGAAGAATTGATGTGAACAATTCCACAGCACAATTATGGTAGTGTGTGTTTTTTCAGTTGCTTTGGCTGGTGGAAGGAGAGCGACACAGATAAAATTGACATTATTGAACTAGTTGAACACTGCAGGCGAGGCAAAAATGTGGCAAATCAATGGAAAATGAGCAGTCGTGATCTTCGATATTCCATCGTAAATCGGAATCATGGAAAAGAAAATGCTGCCGGCCAGAAGAGATGCGGATTTATAAATTTTAATAAAGGTATGTTAAATACCAGGAACTAAGGTTTGCCGTGAAGATTAAGGCGGATGTGTTGATTTGAATCGCATAGTTAATTAGCCTTAGGCAGCCGCTTGGCTTTAATTTCGTGATAGGCCAATTCTTCCACCACATGTACATCCACCTACAAAAATCCCACTCTAATGCTCTCCCTTTTTTTCCTGTTAAGCGTTTAAAAAAAGCCATTGGGCAACTTGTGCTGCCAGCGGACGAATGGCACGTCGTTTAAAGACATTCGGAAAATCTGTAAAGCGAGTAAAAGTGTGTGTTTATTTATAGACGAGAGGGCTTTTCGTTCTATTCCATTGGCCGATACAATAGGAACACGAGTTCAACGGGAAAACAGAGAATAGAGACGAGAAAAACAGATTGAAATAGGAAAAAAATGTGAGAGCATGAGGGAAAAAAGTGGGCAACAAGAAAAAACTTGGAAAAAAATCGACGAGAACAAGATTAAACGAAAGAAGCAAGCAGCCTTCGAAGAACTAATGGTGGTAGTGAAGAGCGCCAGAAGAAGATATACACAAATGATTCGGAAAATGTACAAAATGCGAGTGCATGTCGACATCGAAGAGCGTTCGTAACAATGTTTTCATTCTTATTATATAGTTTACTCCATGCTAAAAAAAAAACGGGCGAGAGAGAGGGACGAAACACAGGATCACAATTCAGTTCACATTGTCCATCGTATTTGATTTTATTATTACAGATTTTGCCGGGTATTTGCTTTTTTTCCTTTACAAGGCTTTCGTCGATTCCGTCGTTTTTCCATCAGGGTGAACGAAAGGGTGAATCGCTTTCTTGCCGCTACACTGTTCATTGGATACAAATCCAAAAGAATTCGTTTGAATTAAGAGTTTGACTGGCAATTCGTTTCCATATCCAGCCATCGTTGTAAACGATTCGACAAACGAATAAACTGCCCGAACGACCGACGGACCTGTACTAATTTTCGAAATGGAAAATATTTCTGGAAAATTATATCCACATACCAGGTATAGTAATGTGCAAGACACACGGCAGCACAGTCGAGCACACGATATCAAACGAAAGAGAGAAATGGCATAAAATAGGAACAAACAAAAAAGAAAAATCCAAGACTGGATCGTAGAACTTGCAACCAAAATTGTAAAGTGAGAGGCGAAAATATGGAAGAGAAAGAGTGAGAGAGAGAGAGAGACCGAAAAAAATGCACGACCTGCAAAGACGAACGAGCAGCGATAGCAGCAGAGCAAATGAAAAATATAAAAATCTGTAGAGCAAAATAACAATACATAGCCTGCAAGTATAGAAGAAATTGAAAGAGCGCAAATCCATTCGAATAAAGTAGGAAAGAAAAACGTCTGCAGAATGCAGTCATGCAGAAGACATAACGATGGCAATATGATAGGAGCGAAATTCGGAAACAACAACAGCAGCAGCAACAGTAATCTGAAACGTTTGGGTATGTGTGCATGACGCTTTTCGCGCAACATGCATTTTATTTGTTGCTGCGGAATAACAATAAAACAGTCAAAACTTGAGATTATGCTAAAAATGCACCTGCCGTTTGAACGCAGCCACCGGCGGAGAGCATCAGGCACGATCAATACAAATGCGATATACATTGCTTTTTGTGTATATGTGTGTGTGTGTGCGTGTATCACAAAAACTCAAGGGGTCGTTTAGAAGTTTGAAAATTCAATTCGATGCACAATGGGAAAGAATAAAAAGAACATTGCGAATGTATATTGTTAACCATTGTAAATGATAAGCTGTAACGGATAATATGTAAGTCGTTTGGTTTGACCTATCGAAAAATTCGATTATCCATTCGAATTACCTAGTCGGAACTCACTGGACGAAAAGGAAAAAAAACAGCAGCGTTCAAAATCACAAGATGCAATCGATGTCATCAATTGGAATAAAATGCTATTAATTTTTTTTTGTATAATATTAAATTGTTCATTCCCCTTCACAGAGAGATTTTTTAGTTCGATGATCTTCAAAGTGGTGACATAAGAATTTATTTGACTGTTATCGAGTTTTCGGATTCTTTTCGCACCGTTGCAATTTTGATTTCATTTGTGAATAAATGAAAATGAATATATTGCTATATCATAATGATCAAAGTTCAATTAAACAGTTGTTGTTTTGCTTGTTTCCAATTCATTGGGCCTCAATTGCTCAGATTAAGAAGCTCATTCACTGTTCGTAGCATCGAAAGCCGTCGTTGTATTCTAATTTCGGATTGGCATTTTTATTGTACACCATCTGAATAGCGTAAAATAAGGTAATCCGATGTAGATTTTCAAAAAAAAAAATAAACAACAGCAGCGTCAAGCGTTTATGAATACAAATTTTCGTTGGTTCGCTTCATTCGAATTATATTCTCAGTTAGTTTCGTCTGGTCCATCAAAACTATATTATTTGGCAGGCGCTTTAAATTTCCATCACGTTTGTGTTTATGCGCGAATACCAGTCGAGAGTACATCAGCAGTGCAAAGCGAAAATCACTGCGAATAAATTTTGAGACTCGGATAATAAAAGGCGCTGCGGCAGGCATTCACCCGTTTCGACTCACACATATTTCACATGTTATAACGATTTCGTATACGAATTTCCAGAACGTATGAGACACAACAATGAATATGGTTTTTATTTTTGTTACTTTTCTTTATTTCCTTTCTTTCGAAGCGGTATATTTAAGCGCGGGTGGCATTCGTTAGTGCGCTTGCTTCTGGTACATTTTTTAGCTAGCTCTTGCATGTCCCTGTGTGTTTGCGCATTCTATACAAACAACCTTTGGAATCAATTGGAGAGTTTGCGATGCAGCTATTTTGTTAGTAGAAAATAGTATTGCAAACCGTTGATTCTCTCTTTCTCTCCGATGAAATTTCAAATAATAGCAGGAGAACAATGTGCTAACTTTCATATCCAAAGCTAGATTTTCTCCCAAATTTATCGGAGAGCTGGGGCTTTTTTTTCGCACGGTTTCTCTCTCACACTCGTTTCCATTCCGCCTCTAGTACACAAGGAACGAAATGTTTGGCATTTAGAATTTTGCACAATTTCAAACGTCCAAACAGATCGGAAAAAGCAACGAGAGAGAAAACGCATAACAACAAACGGAACACAGCAAACGTTTCTGATATTTGTGCAATTTAGATTTATTTGTAGATAAGCACCCAGCGAATTGTTGAGAATGATTCTGTTTGCAAACAAACGTAAAGCGATAACAAGACGACAACGAGGACGACGACGACGAAAACGAATAACAACAATTTGGTTTGATACGAGAGGGAGAAAGAGAGAGAAAACAGACGATGAAAATAAACGACAACATCAAATTTTGGAAGGAAAATTAGAATGTGTGTGTGTGTGTGTGTGTGCAAGAGCAGGAGCGAGAGGGAGATGAATAGTAAGAAAGAGCGGGCACATAGTTGTTTATTTATTGTGAAGGATGTTTATATTACTAACAAAAATAGCAATAAAATTATGGAAAATAGTTCCATTTCGGCGTTTTGTTCCTAGTGTATTTTGGCTTTTTTTATTTTTCTTCTCTCCATCTTTTTTTTTCTCGACAGTATTTCTCCGGGGCAGTATTCTTTTATGTTCACGTTCAAATGTGAGCGAAAACACATTTTATAGCGTTTAACCGAAAGCATCGGGTGGTAAGGTATGATTCCCGGCTTTTCCCATTGTTCACGTAGATCTTTCATTTAAATAACCAAATGTTTGACATGAAACGGCAACAATAAAAGTTGCCCCAAAATGTTGTTTCAAATCCAACCAAAAAGCTAAATACAATTTTAATTGAAAGCAACTATTCAATTGATAATATTGAAGCACAATTTTTCAACAAACAAATCATCCAAATGATGTTGTCACCCTATGGAACAACTACTTCTATCACTACACAAAACTGAGTCACGAGTATTTGCTTACGCATACGTGAAATTCATTCGATATGATTACAGTATCCGGAGTTATGATGGCTATATACACATATCACTGTGTGTCTGAAGCAATGTACTGAACTTCAATTTTGGGGTTTTCATTCGAAGTTTCGAAGCGTTTGGGTTTCCAATTTCGGTAGTGACACTTTTGTGCGTACTTAAAGGCCTATACACATCAATTTGATACGGCGATATGGAGCCGTGTCTACTCCGCAACATACATCCAAACAATATACGAATTACTCAGATCTCAACAAATATTTTTATTTGGCATCTTTACTTCTTCTCCTTTTCGACTCTTTCTTCTGGCACTGCTGCTATCGTTGTTGTTGCTGCTTCTGCTATCTTGTGTTGTGTTGTTGACAAACATTTTTTCTAGTTCTTCGTATTTCTTGCAATTTTATTGTTTTACTTGTCGCAACTTATTTGCCATAATTTCAGACATGTTTTGATTATTTACTTGTCTGCGCAATTCCAACTATTTAGACAATAAGATTAAATATTTGGGAGCAAAACATGGGGATGGAAGAGAAGGATATTCAAGTTTTCCGGCTATGTTCTATACGACATAAATACATGTCAAAAATGATTGTGACACACACACAAACAAGCATCATAATTTTGCACAGTTCCGTTGCCATTCCCCTTGATTTGATTGCATTTACACAAAAACAGTGTTTTCAGTTATTTGATTTGGAATTTGACGTTAAAGCCAGCATTTTTGGGATTTTTGGTGGTGCATACAACGGGATGCAAATGTTGTAACTGCATTTATTCACGAAACAAGCAAACGCAAACTAACATAAACACATACCATTCGTTCCATCCATCCTATTTTTCGTGTACAATTTATATAAATACCTATATTTACATTAAACAATTTGTTTCGGTTGAAAAATTTCGGTAACATTCCATTCCAAATTGCAAACTAGTTTTCGCACAGATTTTACTTTGGATTAAACGCAAGCGAGTGAGCATGACAGTGAGTGCGAACAAAGAACGAATGAGAGCAAGCAGAATGAAGAAGGATGCAAAAATACACATATGCAACGAGAAAAAAAAACGGCAACGAACATAAAAATAGAATTTTTGGCCGTAATGTCGAATTTAAAAGTTGGCACCGCATGTTAAATGCAAACAATCATGCGATAAATGTTTGGATGCGACACATATCCCTGGCAAAAGGCAAACACTTGAAGTTTTTGGGCAGGAATAGTTGAAGCTTGTTAGCCAAAGTGTCAACCTGTTTATGACAGTATATGCGTTTGTGTGTGTGTGTGTGTGTGTGTGTGTGTGTGTGTGCGTTGGACAGACGATAAAATGAAAACTTCTACAACAAAAATTTATCTCATCAAATGACTAACAATTTTTATTTGACAACTACTACATTCTCTACCGATTCTATTAACATTTCAGCAAAACTCTCCAACTCTCTCAAGAAAGGTCTCTGTTTTTTCCCTTATTTTTGATGGTTTTTAATGTATGGCTTCGCAATATATTCACATTTTAAGTACAATTTCATTTGTTGGTTATTGATCGAATTTCCCGAGATTTAGTATTAAAACGCAAGCGACTGGAAATGGTTGCTGGATTTGCCAACAGAAGCATAAATTGCATGTGTGATTGTATATAATTGCAGTGTGATATAATTAACCCAGATCAAAATTGTGCGACCACTAAGTGGTTTTTGACCACTTGCACACTGAACATAATCAAATAATTTCATATTTACAAAGTGTTTATTTGCACGCGATTCCGTTGAAGCTTTATTTCTCTAAAAAAAAAGAAAAAGAAACTCATAGCAAGTGTGAATTGCGTGCATTGCCATTGATTAAAATGGCTTTGCGTCGACTGATTGGTTGGTCGTGCACGTGAAAGCTTGAATTATATCTTAAATCGAAACATTGAACGATCCACGCACACACTCACAATGTTTCTTCCATTTGGAACGAAACAATGGCGATTTTCTTTTAACGTTTTATCGGAAAACAGCAGGATATTGAAAAATTGTTTTCATTAACTTGACATTTTAATTAGTATTTGCTATTGCACAGTAATCGCAATATGAATTGTTTGCATCAGTGCTCAGTTGTTGCTCTTTGGTGGCCAACACCCTTGGTAACATAAACAAACCGTAAAACTGAAATCTCACAATGTAAACCACACACACTGCGCCCTGGGATCATCATCCGCAGCCATTACCAGTGCATTCAGAATTCATTGATTGCCAGGAATCGATAACCAATCCGGCCTATATTCATGCAGTTTCAATTACACATATCCTAAATCATGATAGTTTTGAACGCATGTACATACACATTGTGCACCGATAAATTGCGAACAAGAGTCATAAATTATGTTATAAATATGGACGTAAAATATCAACCCTCAAAAGCCAAAATTTTGTATCGGCCAAACCGATTCGGAGATAAAGAGAAACAGAGGGGACAAAAGCAAATTGTCGAAGAGAAATTATCCACTGAAATCATCAGGCTATTCAACCGTTTAATGCCCAAACATTTCCATTTCGATGAAACTAATTCAATGCGAAGAAAATTGCATAATTTGCTTGTTTACAACATTTACCCAACTTAAATTGATTAGGTTTGATGCATTTTCGTCGATGATTTGTCAGAGATAAAGCCGTGCATGAGTTAACAACGGAACCTATCACAAGCACTGGATGCAATGCAAAGCCAATCCCTTTCGGTTTTCCCTCAATTTTTAAATATTTAAACTCGATCATTTGGATTTGTTGCAAAACCACAAATAATCAATCAATACATACGTAATCAATCTGGGACTGTGGAATATTTGACACAATTTACGACATTTGTCGAGCACACATAAGTTGGTGAATACATTTTCTAGCACCCAATAAATCTGCGTATTAGATTCTCTCTTTGGAATATCGTTTGGAAGAAACATTTCTCCCTATCTCTGTGTGTGAATTAATGTGTGTGCCCATGTTCTGGTCGCATGCATTCAGAGAAAGAGATATATGCATAAACAAAAGCACCTATTCACTCATTTGCATTCACTTAGACTTTCAGCAATCTTTCAATTTCAATCTAAATGGGCACACTGGGTGTGCAATAAAATAAAAACTAGCTTAAACCCTGGCAGTTCACTGACAGGTGACTGTGTACCGTCAACATCACACCATAGCACCATCCAATGCTCGATCGGTGTTCAAGTATTACTTATGTTTTGTACATTGTATGTATGGGACCAACTAGGCAAACAAATATCAAGATAATCGATTGGTGGAAAGAGCGAACTGAACTGAAGACAGCACCATACATACATACATCCATATAGTGAGAGTAAAAGAGCAGAACAAAAGGGTAAAACGACGAAGTTAGAGGATGAGAAGAAGAATAGAAAAAAAGACGAACTGATTTTAATTAATTACCTGCTGCTATGACATGGTAAACACATGGCACTCGTTGTCGACCGATTCGATTTGATGCAACGCACAAAAGAGTTCCGTAATCTAGTTCTGTCATCGGTGTATAGGTAACGATCGACGATGTACCTGCAATATTGAAAAACAATAGCACAAAAAGCACATGAATGAATTATGTATTGGCACGATTATGATTCGTTATTAGAAAGCACGCCACTGTCAGGCTCCACAAACCAATCTCTTTCGCCTTCACACACACTCGGCCTGTCTCTCTATCTCTCGGTCATCCATAGACCTGGCTGTGAAATCAATGTGTACTGTACATACGTTTGTATATATGTGTTAACATTATAGCGAAGCCTTACCTTACTATAGGAGAGCAAAAGAGAGCGAGCGAGAAAGAATGTGGCTAGATTGAATGGTTTTTGGGGCGTTTGAGTAGTGCAACGACATATAAGCCTTTTAGCACTACTTTATTGCCCGTGCAAAGTCCATTGTTTTTTTTTTCTTTGCATCGATTTCGGATCGAAAAAGCATTTAACATTTATGCTTATGAAATAATTTTTTACGGTTGCCACCAACAGTACGAGATCACAGATACAGCGCGAGCACACACTATGGTTTTCGATGGCGTTGCTAAGCTTGTAATGTCGTACACTCACAGATGATATATCGCTTCCAAAACATGCACGTATTTGTTTCTCATTTCGAAGAGTGAAAAAGGCACAACGAACGGAGAAGAATGGACGGCAAAAACAACAACACCAACCGAAGAAAGGACGAAAAAAACTAACAGCATTAAACTCGCAAAATTCGATGCACACATGTACACACATATACAATGCGCACACCATGGCTGATATTGAATGCCAAAGACACCTGAATGACGATGAGTTCAACTGGCATGGGCTGGCATTTTATGCATTGACGTTATAACAATCATTTAATGAATTGAACGTAAAGCACGAGATCGCATCCCCTTCGAAACGTTCCAATTATAATTTAATATTCAGGCACTTTGGGAAAGTAAATTTCTAGCCATTTGAAAACCTGAGAACAAGCACATGTGCGCTATGCTTTGTTGAACCAACAGCGAATACACATTTTCAAAGTGCACCTCATGAACACACACACTCACAGATGCGATGCACGCAAACATCATCACCCGTCCCGGTGCTCTTTTGCGGAAAAGTTTATGTGTGTGTTTATGTTTTTTTTGGCATTGGCCAAATATTTTCAACTCCGCATACGATCTACGTTAACTGAGCGTGCGAATTCAACATTGGTTGCACAAAAGCGTCTGTCTCTCTCACACTCGCGCTCACACACACATGGCCTGAATGCTTAAATACGGAATGGAGGAAATTCATATCGATTAAACATGCATCATCGTCATCGTCCAGAAGAGGAATTGGCATCAAATACGATCTGAAATTCATGAACAATGAACATATTTCGCTCCGTTTTCAACGTAAAATAATAAAAGCGTTGAATGAAAACAAAAATCTAGTTGAAAACTCAACCGTTTGCCGCATTTAAATTTTTGAGATGATTCGCTATGATGTTCTACCTGATGTTTGGTTATGTGTTCTGTGTTTGCCCACCACCCCATTTTCCATCAGCCTCAGAAGCAAAAGTATGTGTGTATATGTTATTCACCTAAATTTAATGCGATTCTGCATGTGAGAATGAAAAGTATGATGGTGCACAAGAAGTAGCGAAATAACACGAGAAATTAGCCCGCAAATAATGTACGCCGGCAAACCTGGTAACACTTTGCTGCGTCTTTTTTCTCTGTTTAATTTGTTTGCTTTTTTTTTCAATTTGTGGGCTTCATTCTATTGGTGTATGGGTGGAATTGTGAATGAGAGATCGCGCGCGCAAAAACGCGTCAAATGTTTTCTTTATTCATGTCGATGATGCGTCACTTTTGTCACCAATCTCTAAACATGTCATAAACAACATAAAGCACCGGGAGTTCGGTATGTTATTTTGGTGTTCGTTGACGTGTTGTATCGTATCGATATGCAACTGGCTCTCTGTGTGCATGTTTTATGGTTTTCTGTTTTTCTGTGTGTGCTTGTGTGTGCGTATATATTGATGCGATGGATATTCTAAATAAAACAATGCAAAATAGTCGAGTAACAGTGTCATTGTGGCTTTCCCTTACATGTCATTCCATGGAGTTTCACGTTTACGCACCGAACATTCAACACACATGTAGGTACATGTGCTGCAAACTCTCAGGCGAGCGTGTGATATATATGGTGAGGGGCTGCGAATCTGACGATGTTTTGACGGCACTGGCAATTTGGTTACACTCTATTTTGCCGTATAGTTACTGTGTGGTGCCGTAGTTAGTGTTATTTTTCGTTGTTGTTGCTCTTGTTCTTCTTTGTTTGTACATTCTCATGTGTGCATTGTTTTCAGGCTTCGCGGCACCCCCACCCTTTCATGCCAAACAAAAACGAAAAGTGCCATAAACAAATTGAGCGCAATTTTCACTCGGTATCGAAGCATACACATAACATTTCAGTTTGTGGCTGGTACTTATCTATGTTTGTACATGTATCGACCGACCAGAAATAAGTGATTATGGTAAAATCAACAAAATATGTATGATGAATGAAATGCACGCAACAAAATACATCTCTCACCAAACACATATGCAACGCAACCCCTCCCGTTCTCATCGGTGGCAACCGTTACTTTTGCGCGCGTGAAACTCGCCGTACAAAATGAAGAAGAAAAAAAACTATTTAAATACACCGATCGCGCTATACAAACACGATTAACAAATTGATAAAAAAAAACAAAGACACACAAATAGAGGCATGAATATTGGCGTGTATCTTACCTGAACGCGTTACATGATTGCTGGCTACGTCAATGCTTTCGGCTGAATTATTAAAGGTCCATTTAAATTCAACGTCCAGCGGATTTGCATCAACGCTGCATCTGATCTGGGCCTGTTCCTGTTTCGCAACACCGTAAATACGGGGCTGACTTGGGCTACATGACGGTGCATCTATTTTATGGGATATACAAAATGAGCCAATTAATTATGAATTCTGTGTAGTTTCTTTTGTGTTCCATTTTAATCTCATGCTTTATTCATTCATTATGTGTGGTCCAAGAAAGAGATCTTTTTTGTGGGATTGAATTTATTTTGCTGTTGTTGTTTGGTGGGAGAAGCCTGATGCTGAATTCATCCTTGTGCGTAGGAACAAAAGAATGGTTGTTATTTAAAAAAAAAATGGAAACGGTTTCGTATTTGCTCTAAATGGATAACGATGGCGAAAAATACCCTGATTGTGTGGCAGACGAAGAGAGACTATTGTTTTACGGTATCCAAAGTTAAGTTAAGCGAATCAAACAGCAAACACAATTGCAAGTTGGAATTGTGCATCGAATCG
Source organism: Sitodiplosis mosellana (assembly GCF_009176505.1). Classification (NCBI taxonomy): domain Eukaryota; kingdom Metazoa; phylum Arthropoda; class Insecta; order Diptera; family Cecidomyiidae; genus Sitodiplosis; species Sitodiplosis mosellana. The sequence continues at coordinate 7,390,741 of NW_022601467.1, read as the reverse complement.
GCGTCGACGGTGTTGTTGATGTCGTCATAGTCGTCAATCAAATATCTGTTAAACACATGTTAACATATTTCAGCTTCAATATTTATGAAGCATGTAAATTGTGTGTTAAAAGACCATCTGTATAAGTGGGAAAAAAAGAAGTGTGGGCACGACAAAATATGTACATTTCGAAATGCATTCGACCAATAATAAATTCAACATTGGCATCGGCACCATGCGAAAAGCATGTGTGTGGTTCAATTGAAACGGGGGCACCATGCGAAAAGCATGTGTGTGGTTCAATTGAAACGGGTATCGAGACAAGGAACTGGACTGGAAAAGAGCGAGTCAGGGCTAGAGAGAGAGAGAGAGAGAGAGAGAGGGGGGGGCAAAAAACGAGTCTTAAAACAACACAACGTGCTGAAAAACAAACTGTTGGGCATCGAACGAGAAGAGAGGATCACAAAAATAAAATCAAGCCAAGTGCAAAAATGAAACGTGAAAAAGAATGAACGAACGAAAGAAAGAACAAAACAAATAGCTGTTTGAAATAAAAAGGGAAAATACAAAAATAAATGCGAAAGCATGAAGCACGGATTCTTTTGCTTGTTCTTCCGACCAAAAATAAATTGATTACATTTAATCAACTATGTATAATGCGAGCAAACGAGTGAAAGTCCAACACACACACACACATGCACAGATGAAGAGTGTATTTCGCATGCCGAACGAACAAAAGCGTCGACCATACGAAGAACACATTTTTAAATTGCCGAATGGATCCGTATTCAGGTAGAAGCTGCTCATATTTGTTTGAAGAAGAGAGTGAAAAAAATGCAGAGCAATTTGATACAGTTTTTTTTCTCTCTCGCTCTCGTTCTGTTCTGTATGTGATTGCTTTTTGCTACAATGGAGCCAAAAAAAAGGAGCTGAAAAAAAAGTGTTAAGAGACTTGAGCATGTTTTTATGCGATATTATGGCAATTCTTCTCGAATATTATTGCTGTTGTTCCACTTGATTTGATACTTTTGTTGTGTGCGTGTTTTGGTTCTTTCACACTTTAACTCCGTAGCATTGGAATGCCAAAGCATTTGTATTGCCATCGAATGTGAGCAAAACACATGGAGACAGAGAGAACTCAAGAGAGAAAGTGAAAAAATCTCACAAAAATATTGCTCGCAATGCAATATACAAATTGTTACAAAATAATATTTTTCATTTCGTTACACTCTCTTTTTTATGTAAATACTGCACATTTATTTGGTACACGGCGAAACACTTTCCCAAACACTGTGGATGATTCATTGTCAGGCATCTGCCCACACTTGTCTCTGTTTTGTTTTCGTTTGTTTGTATGCGTATGGGCTGCTAAACGGAACGGAACAGCAGAAAAAACACACACACAACGACGAACTATATAGGATTGTGTCGGCTATAAATATATAATATGGATGACTTACACAATACATTCAGGGTAAACGACGGACTGATGCCATCTCCCTCCGCATTAAATCCGACACATGAGTAATTACCAGCTGTTGCACGTGAAACACCTTGCAGTACAAGTGAATGATTGCTTATTATTACACCTTGTGATATGTTGTGAGGTAGCATACGGCCCTGGAGATTCACATTTATGGTTTTGTGTTTATGTTTATCGCAGTAATTTGTTGTTGCAGTTGTGATTGTTTTCATCGCGATGAAAATGACGGGAAGAGAAAAAAAAATACGGCAAATCAGACAAGGGAAAAGAGAGAAGATGAAATGAGATGAGAGATGAAGAACAACAAGAATATGATGATGAAAAAACAACCGACACGAAGACAATGGCAGCACAGCACAGCAGAGCAGGGATATGAAAAATGTTCGATTTAAAATCTGTCCATCATTCTGCTGTTAATGCTGCCAAATCATTTCAACCGCTCACGAATGCTTTATCCCCATACCATGCGGTATATGTATGTATTTGTGATGTTTTTGTATGTGTCTCATGTTGTTGTTATTCTTCTTCTTATTGCTGGAGTACACAGTTGTAAGTAATTTGAAATGAAAATTTTCATTTGTTTGTTCTTTCGACTTCGTCTGTTGTGTTCTCAGTGTCTAAATATACCACAATTAGGGGGTTTCGCTTTCGGAAAACCACTTATTAAATCATTTTTCGGTTGATATGTGACAATCAAATGGCTTTGGTTAATAATTAAAGCTCTCATATTATATACTTACGTTGTGACGCCATTCCACTTTGTATACGTGCGGATGCGCCGTTACAAGACAGTCAAAATAAACATCCGTACCCTCTCGTATTGTGCTTGGATCAAGTGATGAGCCCAACTTGACTTTTGTTTCTGGGACATCTGTAAATGGAACAAGTCGAATGCATTCATCAATTTATCATTCATTAACAACGCCATTGAGTGAAAGCACATAGCACACACACACAGAGACACAAAAGAGCACACCAATGAGGTTGCCTTGCGTGTCTCACGTACAATGAGCCAAGATCGCTTAGTAAACGAAGAAAAACGACACGCAGCCCTCTAGGCGAGGGACACTCAAAACAATCATCGTACATATATTGAGCGGGCACTATCGATGCGTTCATTTGTGTGAGTGCAATTGTGTAAATGACAATGTGCGTGTTCAATATGTGTACAATGACAGCTTCGAGCATTCCACGCGTAGAGGCGTCTTGGCATCTTACGTCAAATCTTTCCCATGTATTTGTATACGAAGAAAGTGACCTTGAATGAGCTTATCTTAATGTTTAATACACAATTATTTGCGATGGAATCTTTGTTTGTTCTCGTTGTCGTTGTTGTGCACGTTGAAGCAGTTTTAAAGCATTTTAAATTTTTCGGTAAAAACTGAAAATGCCTTTTATCGAATAATGAGTGTATCACGACAAATGATCACTTTGGCATTGTTTAATGTACAAGATCCGAAAATCGTGATGTTTTTCAACAATCGCTCGTAAAACTGTAAATACTGTACAGACACGAAGTAATGCGGAGAAAGAGCGAGCAAACGAACGAAACAAACACTGTCTTGCAAAAAACGATATAATAAATATGGAATTTTTACGAAATACTCAGTTATATATAAGTTAGCATACAGGTTATATCCAACTGCCACCCATCGCTTAGAGTTTCCGACTGAAGAGCCGGATTGTAAGCTCGACATGATAAATATCGCCCGGAATCTGCTCGGCTCAGCGTAATTGAAAGCGTACTCGTTGTTTGATTCCCGTCACTGGACAACTGTTTCGAGATGGAAAATAAATGAGAAATCAATGTTTGCTATTGATGTTTTGTGGGGGATTTTTGTTTGCACAGCATACGCAGAGCAGCATATTGCCATCATCATCATCATCAATAAACCAACCGACCGGGTGACGGAGGAAGATAGATGCAATATGAACACATTTTATCAAGGTTTAAATTTTCCCATCCGCTCGATAGAGCCTCCATCGATTGAATCGAAAGAGTTTTTCAAAAGAGACTCTTTCAAAAGAATCTTTGCGAAAATTTTCAATATTCTGCTACAAATTACGGCTGTAAACTATATTCAAATGATTGGTTTTGATTTATATTTTAATACTATGAAGAAAAAAAACTAAAAAAATCGATTTGTATTAAATTTCATTGAAATTATTGATTTCATTAAAAAGATCATTTTGACAATCGTATAAATGTCAAGTATGGCATGAAGTTGCAGTGTATGGTGAAATGTCACAAATCATTGTACGACGATTGTCAAAATATGGATCAAACGAAATCAATTATTTTATTTAAATTCAAAACAAATCAATTTTTTTAGTTTTTTTCTTAATAGTATTAAAATATAAATCAAAACCAATCATTTGAATATAGTTTACAGCCGTAATTTGTAGCAGAATATTGAAAATTTTCGCAAAGATTCTTTTGAAAGAGTCTCTTTTGAAAAACTCTTTCGATTCAATCGATGGAGGCTCTATCGAGCGGATGGGAAAAATTAAACCCTGCATTTTATTTTATGAACAATAAATCTAAATAAATATCAATAAATGCACAAGACAATAGTGGAGAACAGAAATAAATAGACATAATTAGACAGCGAAAGGAAACAAAAAAATTATATAAAATTATTTATTAGGAATCCATTTTGAGTTATTTTGGGAAATGAAGGGAAAAAGAAATTACTAGTCGATAGTGTTGAACGCAAATTGTAACGATTTTGGTCCAAAATGAATGGAACCATTGAAAAAGACAAACAATGGAATAATCAACATTTCAGCTACTGGTTTTTTTTGTTGACTTTCTTTCGTAAAAAAAACGAATAAGCGAATGAAAAGGGAAGAAGAAAAGCAAAAACTACAAGAAAAAAATCTGTTTAAGGAGTTGAATTTCTCTCTGTCAAGACAAAAGTTTACCGTTTCGGTAGTTTTCTCTAATCGTTGTCCATCTCGCCACCATGTAATTACAGCTGGCGGTCGAGAGCCAGCACTTTGACACAGTAAATCGTATCGCTTGCCCGCTGATAAAGGTTGATGTGCACCCAACAGGCGAATGTTCAACGGTGAGACTGAAAAATCGACAACAAGAAACAATTAGAACGAGAATGAGCAATAAAATAAATGAAACACCAGACGCTGTATTGACCAGTGAACGAGGGTTTGTGTGTGTGTGTGGGTTAGTGTAAACGCAGAAGTACGCTAGCAATTCGGTGACCTTTCTACATTTATTTCTGTCGATAGCTTGACCCTTATCACATATGAAAACGCGGATCACATCAAGGGCGATCTCTGTCACACTGTCACAAATGATGTGCATGTCATGTCCATTTTTCACCATAGTTTTTCCACTCTCTCCCTATCTTTTTCGTCTATGGTAATTTAGAAATTCCACCAAATCATATACCATATATTTTATATCCACGTTCAATACTGAAATACTATTGAAATTGTGTAAAGAACAAAAGAATGAGAAAAGAAAACAATAAGATCTTTTAATTACACGGAAGACTAATGATGCGCCAACGAGCAAATGACGCAGAGTTGAACGAACGCAGTTCGTAAGACGATAAGAAGTTTCTATCGGAAAATAATGGGGTGAAGTGCAACGTGTACTGCCCGGCACAAATACAAAAACAAATGAAAAATGAAAATGCGACTGTCGAAGAGTACCAAGCGCACAAATTTTTTCTTCAGTTTTGGTTCGTTCTTTTTAAAATCGACGTGTGTGTGTGTGTGTGTGTGTTGTGCTAAGGTCCTGGAATCGTTTCACATATTGGAGGCGTATCGCTTGAGGGGTCCATTACCGTTATCATTTCCGACGTTCACGAATTCAACCAGTGAAAATCCATGAACGAAAACAAATCAACGCCAACAAAGTGAGGACAAAAAACATAGCAGTAGCAGCAGCAACAACAGCCAAAGTAGCATCGAAGAAAACCGGCGAAAAAATTGAAACGAAAGAAAAGAAAGCACGAAATAAACAACACTAATGCCGTCAAGTAAAACTTTCATATCATCATTGACGGTTTAGTATCGAGCTGCCAAACGCAAGCCAGCTAAGCATTTAAACTAAAACCGAAATGTGCGGAAAATAAAACAAAGAAAACGAACAAAAAGGAAGACGAGAGTCGAAAACAAAAAGAAGAAAAAATTGAAGCATAAGAATGAAAAAAATCGAACAAGAAATTGCTTTTATTGGCTCATGTACTAGTTCTTCTTATATCTTATTATGTGCTTGAATGTATTATGCTACTATTTTCTATTCTGTTCATTTGACCTCAGTTAAGTTAAGTGTTATTTTTCCATTAAATGCATTGCGTTTTATTGACATGAGTGAGAGAGAGAGAGAACGGGAGTAAAAAAAAAATGCGGCGACTATCCGAAAATGTAATCGATTGACTCTCGCTTGGGATTGAGTGAAGAAAAGTGAGCACATATATTTGTGTGTTAGCAGAAACAATATTGGAAACTTATGTAATGATCAAACAGTAGCTATCGCATCGATATCCGTACCGTGTGTGAGCATATGTGAGCATGTGTGTGTGCAGCACACAATGGACGTATTGATTCAGAGCATTTTAGCAGCAGCAGTAGCAGAAAGAGCAAGCAAAAAAAATGATTCAATAGGAACATTCAACAGAACACTGCTTGCACAAAGAGGAAACAGCCACACTTTTCTCTATGTTGAATTCAAAAGATATGTTATATGAACACATTCGCTGAATTATTCATAAACACATTATTTCATTTCATTTTTATTTACGCACATCATTTTAAATTTCTTCTTCTCGTTTACCCTATAAAAGTTGCACTCAACGTAAAATTACGATAAAACTAAACAATATGCGCTGTGCTGTGGCATGCTGATGTCGATGGCTTTCTGAGCTAAGGCCCGAGTGAGTGCGAAACAAAGCATAGAGGAAGAGATCATCGTTTGCTTCATTGTTTTCCACATAATTATTTTTGCTTCTTTGCTACAATTTGCTCACTGACCTAAAAGAATCACATTATCTTCGTCAAAAGAATATAACCATGAAACATGGCTTAATCTTTAATGGATATCATAGTGGCCATCGGTATTCTCCGCACCCTCCACCCCGTGCACAAGCATATTTTACATTGTGAATGCTCTTACTGCTGCTGCTGCTGCTACTACTACTGTTGATGATATTGAACTCGAAGTTGTCCATCGGCCATCAATTTTGCTGACCGCAACGATGACGCCTCATATCGTTGAATTTCCATGCGAAAAGATGTCGAAGCGATTGTTCTTGTTGTTTCTGATGTTGATTTGATGCTTTTATATATTTGCTAATATTATTCCATATATTTTTGGCAGGTGTTCACATGGTATGTAACTACTAGGCATGCACATCAATTTGACAATTTTGTATTGGAAAAAGGTGTTTTCCAACATTTTCCTGTCATGTTTTGTGCCTGAACGAAAAAGCATTCATTATCCTTCTTCCCAGTGCTGTCAATCGTGACAAAAGTGAGCTTTGGCCTTCGTTCATAACATTAGTGTATGACCTATGCCTATCAATGTGACCGATGTACACTATGACAGCGCGCATTCAAAATTTAGTACATTATTTTTCACACAAGACGAAAAACAAATTAGCGTCCACACAACGTGCGCACACACGCACACACACACACACACACACTCTATCTATCTATCGATGAATTCTCGTTCATAAGCGCAGATTGACAGCTGTTAGCGCCCGGGCGCGTACGTTCATCCGTACAAAAACTAAATTACAGTGAATAGTGTGGTAATTACGGCAGTTTGTAAGGATTAAAAATGGTGTGGTAAGAAAAACCAGTTTTACTTACAGTTCATGTCGATTTGGACGGTTGTTTCTAATGGACTCGCTCGGGGATGATTAATTGCTTTGCACGTTAATCGTGTGTTAAGATCCTGACGCCCAAGGGGGCCTAGGGTTATATCACTTTTCACACTCTTACCGTCGTTTGTTTCGTATGTTTCACTGTGAATTGGTATACTATCCCTGTACCAATGAATGACCGGCATCGGTTTGCCTGCAGAACCGAGAAAAATAAACAAAACGGAAAAATCAATTTTTTTAGTCATAAAATATACATGAAAAATAGCTGCTGCTGCGTTATTTTTTCTTTTGCACCATCGATCTCGAATTGAACCGATAATAATCGTTTTCAAGACTCACAGAGGAACGGAGGGCAGAGAGAGAGGAAGCAAATGACAGAAAAAAACTGTATAGCATTGACAAAACAAACAATGATGCAATCAATGCGACAATTGATTTGATTATTCTCGGTAATTTGTTTTTCATGTGCTTTATCTGTTTTTAATGCCAAAATTGCAAAAGATCAACCAAATCAGAAATCATATTTTCCCTTTGTTTAATGGGTAGTAAAAATTTCGACTTTTATTACCGTCATCATGTCTATTCGAGAATTGAAATGGAGTGAAAAAAAAACCGCACAGAGAAGAAAGGAACAAAAAATAAATAAATAAATAAATAAGCTAAGTTAATCCGAGGGCGAAATGGCAAAGCCAATGGAAACATGACAAAGAGGGAGATAGAAATGGAACACAAACCAAACAGAACAAACAAACTGCATCAGTCGATTTGGCAATTGATTTTACAATTTTGTAGCTTTTTCTTTACGGCTCATGTGTGTGTTTTTTTTTCTTCTCTTCTTATCTCCTCTTCCTGTCTCTTTTCGCTTCCGATTTTTTGTGTCTGTTTGTTGCTTTTGTACACGAGATACGCATCGAGCGTCGAGAGTCGGATTTCGACGCAAAACTGCGGAAAGTAAATAGGCTTTTCAAATAAGCTGTGTGTTAACATGCATAGATTCGATAAACAAGCCCCAAGTAAATTTCCAAGGACCAAATGAAAACAAAAGCCATTTTATGTGTGTGTGTGTGTATGTATGTATATGAGCGTGTAGCGCATTCATGGCAACCAAATTAGGAAATATATACGTATAGAGAAAAAACAAGCCCCATATACAAACACATTACATGGCGAAAAAATGGATTTCAAATTGAGAAAAATGGCAATGAGATTGCCGCATGAAAAATGCTCAACCAAATTAGAGGCGTAATCAGTCGATATCATTGAAGTTATGGAATTGAAGCATTACATGGCTTCATCATTCATGATGCGCAAGAGCTTCGCTGTCTTTGAGTCGTTTATTTTGTTTGGCGTTGATATTTTATTGTAGCTGACAGCTGCGCTGCTGCTTCGTGTTGCTTCTTCATTTTTTTCTTCTTCTCTGGATTACACAAAACGTTTTGTTCGTTCGTTCGTTGGTTCGTGCATACGTTTTATTTCCCACTTTGACTTGTTTGTTTTGTTATCCATTTTTTATTCGCTTTTGCGCCTATTTTTGTTCCCTTTTCATTCAATGTTTTCCTTTCAGATCGTACAGTATTTTTTTTGCATTCGTTGCTCAATTTCCCATATATACTTCTGCATATTCATATTGTTCAAGTTCATTAACTTGTTGTGGAGTGAATGTGTGCGCGTTTGTTATTTGTTTGGCCGTTCAACAATAATGTGTACAATAAGGCGCTTACCCAAACCATAATCAAACAATCATTCAAAGCTTAAAGGGCACGTTCAGCACAAATAAATTATAAAACGTATACAATTTTTCCACAAACCGAAGAAGAATGAAAAAAAAACATTTACGAAAAATGCGATAAACATTGGAGAAGAAGAAGCAACAAGACAAAACCATATAAATACGGAAAGAGAGGAACAAAATCGAGCTGGCAAATGGGGAAAAAATCAGGAGCGCCACATTATAGAACGTTGCAAAGCAATTCTCTTCGTTTTTATTTGCAAGTTAAACAGATCGTATGGCATTAATGTGCAAATATTTGGATAACATTTTTTTTTTCTCACACGGATTTCCGACATGGGGCGAGAAATGGGAATGGCATTTCTATCTTACTTGTCTCTCATGATACAAAATTGTCAAGCAACAAGAACACACCGACACACTTCTTGTCATTGTGTACACGTGGATCAACGTGTGTATGTCTGTTTGCCTGACGATTTTTGGCGAGCTTAGAAGGATTATCATTTTCGTTTCCGTTTTTGCTTGAACTTGTCTGTTTCCGCACAACATTTGTTAGGTATAATTCGTCTTTTTTTCCATTGCGCCTTTTTTTGTTAGTATTAATGGTTTCTCTCAATTCAAAATGGATGTGAAGATAACGTTCAATTTTGAAGCAATAATTAAGGAAAAAAGACAATAATTGATGAAGCCTAATACTTTTATAAGTATCCGATGGACTTTCGTTCTGAGCGTGTAAATAATGCCCAATTTTTTTTTCAATCGGAGAATATACTGCGGGGCAGTGTGTTTAAATTCGATTCCCATGTAATTCCTTTCATTATCAATTTCAATTGTGATTATCTCAAGGTTGTACGATTTGTCGCTTCTGTGTTCATGCATTTTTGATGATTTATCGATCAAATGCGATTCGTTACCCATGGCATGGGAAAACATATTTAATTGATGGGTTGATGGTGATTAGTATAAACGGGAACAACACGAATACCCTTTTTTGCCGCGTCTAAATCATATTGATGAGGCAAATCACAGGCGATAAATTCACATTGGAATTGAATGTAAATTGTACATACACATGTATGTGTATGAACGATACACTTATTTCTGTATCTCGATTTCTCAAAGAGTCCGTCATACGATCTGGTTAAATATTATCAATTAATTCGGCAAATGGAAAGATGAACGAAACATACGAAATAAATTGAAATCGAGAAGGAAAAAAAGAAGCGAGAATAAAACTAGAAAATTAATTGTCAGCTGTCCGAACGAAAAACGCAAGTAATATAAAGCCAACCGTAATTAAGCGTTAGACGGGACCCTGGCATATACACGACGGATGGAGAAGTGAAGCAGAGGAAAAAGTGGGTCGAAAATGAAAATCTAATTGGATCCGTCGTCTAGAGGACGACGGTGAAGTGTATTTGTTTGTGTGTGTGTGTGAAGCCGAACCGATTCGAAATATGTTCTCTAGTTTAGATGAAAGTCAATAACTAATTACAATAATAAGCAATGGACACATTGGTTGGCATGTTGGTTTGGCGAAATGGAAAGCCGTTCCATGCCACATATTAACCGCGTTTGCAACGCTGACTGGATGTTCATTCGGTTGGCAGGAGACGAACCGAGTAAAACAGAAAAAACACACACACACACACACACAATTTGCTCTGGCATCGAGCGAAAAAAAAAATAAGACCGTTAACCGCATAAACCTGCTTTATGCAACGATTTTTTCCTTATCCACGCCATATACACTGAAATGGAGGCACTCTGTTCTACAACATTCGGTTTCTTGTTCGTTCACTCGCCAGCTTGCCACTCTGCCTGACTGACTCTGCATCGCCAAACCATCGTCAACATTGTGAGCCATGCGTTTTTATTATTGTCTACTCGATTTTTATTTGCCGTCGAATCGAATGAATATTATTGTGAACTGACTAACTTAATTTCGGTGTCTATTTGTTAAAATTGTAATTAGAATGGAGTGAAAGCACTCAGAAAATGGCTTACACACTCACCTACATTTCTCGGATGGGGGAAAAGAGTGAGAATACGAATGAAAGCGCCTCGACACTCCCGTTTTTCGTAGGTTGTCTCTCGTTCAATTTACTTTCGATGTGGCTTTTTTTTTTCTGTCGGTCTCCCTTTGCACCGCAAAATCCAAGGATGCGAAAGCGAGACATAGAGTGAGTGAGATGAAGTTACACGATAATGCTCTTACTTTCTCATATTGTTATGTATCAACATCGCGCTGTGTGTATTTTATCAATATGGAGGAGGCTTTGTTTGGAACATACACAAGCGAGCGAGAGTAGAGAAAAAAACAACAACAAGACTAATACAGAAAAGAGATGAGGAAAAAAAAATCAACGAAATTGTGTATGTTTGTGGAGTGGACGATGGTAAAACCACAATAGAAAAAATGACCGGGAGACGCGTTTGCGGTCGATAGATCGGTAATTACATTACCTTATATTTTTAGTTCGTTGATTTTGGCATCGGGCTGCTACAACAACATTTTCAAGTTCATTTAACTCAATTAATTCTCGTTTGCAGCGTTTTATCAACACACATCTGAATTTTAAGCACATACACACCAAAACATTCACACAGTGTACAACAGCGGCAACAGCAAAAAAAAGTTGCTTCTTTTCACTAACCGTCGCCCAATACGGCTGCGCTTTTGTTTTTTTATATAATTTGTCCCAGTTTCATCTTTGTTTAGTGTAGTATGTATACGTAATTGAAAATAATGGGCAGAAAATGGGAAAGCACAAAGGAAAAAATGTCGTGAAATCACTGGAGAAATTAGCGTCAACTGGACGGAAAAAGAGAGCGAAAAACCAGAATATTATGTAGAAAAGTTGCTAATTCGGTAATGCCTAACCAACCAGAACAGGCGTGAGTAAATGCATTTTTTCTCTCGCTCACGCTTTTTCTCTTCTGTATGTGGTCAACCACCACGAATTGAAATTAAATGAGATAATTTAATTTATTCTCCCATGCGCCAAATCAATCGCAGTGGATATAGAGGCAACAAGATACAAACACGTTGACATTCTACGCGGCTTGTTACGTCTTATTTGCTGTGACATTTGTGCATGAGCACATTCACACAACTGAATTACATTCAAATAAGTAAACGAATGTATCGATCCACGTGACAATTCAATATAAATACATCGAAGGGAAATAATAAAGTTAACGAGATTTTGTGTGACAAAGCAATTCAAGTGGACATCGAGTTCAACAACATATGTGCGTTGGTATGGATGTGATACGGAAGGGGGGATGTTTTCCATCATTATCGAAACCGACATTTTTTAACTACCACCCACGCGTTTGTTAAGTAAACAAAATCAGCCGACGATCCATCGTACCTTTCGATGACTTATTTAATAGAGTGTGACGTGCGTGAATTTTCGATTTTTAGTTACAACGCTTGAGTCGGCCTCAATTCAAACGAGAGGTACATGAAAACAAGCATGAAGAAGAAGGGAGCAAAATCATCCCGATGTGGTAGGGAAAATGAAGGAGAAAAAAAATAGAAACGTTGAATGGATTGAGCATTTAAAAGATTACATGTACATTGGCGACGCAGTTTTCTTAGCAAATTTTATCAATAAGCTACGATCGAATACACTTATCGTCGTCGACGTTCGTTTCAAAACAGAGAATGAGAGATGGAGGGAGAGAGTTAAGCATATTACTTTAACATACATAAAACTTAATCGCTTCAATGATCGCCAGCATTCGATAAATAAACACAAAAACACCAGGCATAAGAATTGAAATTGGCATCCATTCATTTTATCACTACTGTGATAAAAATGGTGAACGTACTTCGACGACAAAACGTTAAGGTCTTAATTAACTTTAGCCGTTTTGTGTTTGGATAATGGATAATGGATGGCGAGAGTAAGGCAGTGAACGAGCGAACGAACAAATAGCGAAAGAGGAGGGAGACAGGGAGCGAGTGTGGAAAAAACGAAACAAGAAAGAATAATGTCCACATATTGTGTGACATGTGACGGAAAAAGGATACTACGTGAGCCGTCGAGCAAAGAGTGAATGTCAGCGAATGATGGTGGTGGTGGTGTGTGTATGTGTGCTAAACGTAGTCACAAGTTGCTTCATGAAGGTGACTTTCTTCAATGTTCCATACCAAAATATTTGGACATGCTTTGTATTCCATTTGCCATTCAGTTTTATTGTTGTTGTTTCTTTTTCTAATTTGTAAATGCTCCAGTGCGAGCATTTGTTATTGTTTGTGTTTGGCTTGCATTTCCCGTTGTATTCAACATGTAGTTTTGTGTCGAAATTATGATAACAAGCGATTAGGAGATCTTTTTGCCATAGGTGAACTGTGAGCATAGGTGAGGGTGGACGTGCTTTTCTTTTGTGTAGTAGTATACAATCGGACACAATTTACAATGAAAATCGTTTACTCATGCACGAATGGCTGGCTCTCTTTTGCTTGGAAAATGGAATTTTCATTCCGTTGCTGATAGCATGAATGCATTTTGTGAAATGATTGAAAAATTGTTGCTTTGTTTCCATCGAAAAATGTGAACGAACCAAATCTCTGTCTTTCTATGTCTCTCACAAGCACGCTCATGCATGTTTACTTTTGACGGAAAAGCAACAAGAAAGCTCGTCGTAACGTTCAAACATTTCAAGTGAAATGGCTGGAATTATTTTTAAAACTCCTAAATATTTTTATGACTTCAGTCCTCTCATCTGTTCGCAAATAAAGCGAAAAATGAATTCATCCAGTACGATACCCATTTGAGAAGTTGAAAAGTCAAAGAACGAGTCAATGTGAAAATGAAATTATTGAGTGCATTCTTGTTCAAGATATGATGTTAGATTGCGTCGCGCCACATGCAGCTTAAATTTTCTGCAAGCGAACGAAATGTAGCAACATTAAAAAGGGCATATTCATATTGCGATGATGTAAGTGCATGTGAAAATGAAATTATTGAGGCGCTTTGTAGAAAGTTTGCACAGTCAACTTGCCATCAACAAAAGGCAGAAACAGACAACAATAATGCCGGCATAGAGAGAGAGAGAGAGAGAGAGAGAGAGAGAGAGAGAGAGAGAGAGAGCTCAAACGGTAGCAAAAACAGATTCATCGCATGAATCACATCACACAAATACGGGTGAAACTTATATTAGCATAATACTAATATTGTAGTCTTTCATCTTATTTGCATTCAATATTACGCACGCACGTTCATTCGTTTTTGCTGTCGTATACGTCGCTATGTCGGCGATTTCTTCCGCCTATTCTGCTTGGTAAGTGTGCCCCTTGCTCTCTTCTTGTACTTTGTTTTCGTTTTTGTTTTCCGTCATATATATGTTTCTTTTGCGATTTTTGTTACACGTACCCACTTTTTTTTCTCGCTGGTTTTCGTCTGTTTGCCGTTCGTTCGTTCGTTTGCTGGTTCGCTCAAGCATGCCTGATGATTTCCATCGCAATCGCAATTGCAATTGTTGCCCGAACGTATGCCATGAATGAGCCAGCCCGAGAATGTTGCCTTCATTAAGCCAAAAGCGTAAATAAGAACATTTGCAAATTATGGCAAGTGTATGGCTTTTTTTTATTGTTACCGGTTACAACGAGTGGTGTTATTGTAATATGGATGTGGTGTCACTATAGCACAGCTTTTTTGCATACGCTCGCACCGGAATCGGCGAAAATTTTTCGGTGTGGAAAAACTTTGGTCATTAAGTATAAAACATCAACATTATTCTAATTATGTGTATATGTGCAAATGCAAGATATTATGCGTCTGGCTCTAGCTGCATACGTTCTTCACAAACACACAAACTCTCTCCCTCTCTTCTTCTCTGCGTGGGGCTGATTGTATGTCGAGTCGACACTGTCGAAATTATCTGGGTGCTCGAAAATTGCTTTTGCCTCCTCTTCACTTCGTAGGTGTTTGCATTTATGTTTGTGTGTAAATGCATGAGCGCGATGATATGATGACGTGCAAGCATGCATGCACATTGTGTGTCCACATAATATTGCATAATATTGGGTACCATGTAGTACCTAGCCATTTTATTCTACTTAATTCGCATGTGTTTGTTAATTTAGTTACGGTACACATACATATATACACAATAAACACACACTCACTCACACACACACACACACACACACACACATCTGAATCGCAATGTGTTCCGTAGCCGTTTTTAATTCTCTTAATTTTAACCAAAATTGTGCTGCCTTTTATTTTTCGAATAGCGAGAATACAGTCCATTATTGCATTCTATTTACACCGCATTTTGAGCCCGCTTCACCATTTTCCACAGTCGCTCGAATTAACCAAAATAATAAATTTACAATAGAAGACACTGTTTTGGGTAAAATTACGTTACATCTTATGTCTTCGTGAAATGTGAAAGCAACTTTATGCCGAAAACGAGGAGAGTGAAAGGGTGCGAAGAGGAAAAGAACGAAGTGGAACAGACGATGTGTATCGTGGGCTGGCAGGCAGGCAGGCAGGCATGGAGGAGGGAGCGTTAGAGAAAAAGCAGCATTGCTTCTTGAGTTTTCTTCTTGAACTATTCCCTTTAAAGCTTCAGTTAAAAGGTTTCACGCTTTTTGTTCACAATTACTCTAATTTTGCACAAGTTGCTAGCTTACCACCGAGTTACAGCCATTGTTCTTATTGTTTTTTCTTTCTCATTGGCCACACTTTGTGCTCAAATGTTTCGAAAATTCAGTTTATGACTTGAACAAATCATGATGTTTGTTACGATATGAGCACAACAAATTGAAATCAGCAACAGATAATTAGGCAAATGCTGTACACATCGCTCATTTGTTTGGACGTTTGTTATTGTGCATGAAAATGAAAATTATTCGTGAGAGAGTTCAGTCGTCCACAGTATG
Source organism: Sitodiplosis mosellana (assembly GCF_009176505.1). Taxonomy (NCBI): domain Eukaryota; kingdom Metazoa; phylum Arthropoda; class Insecta; order Diptera; family Cecidomyiidae; genus Sitodiplosis; species Sitodiplosis mosellana. The sequence goes on along the minus strand of NW_022601467.1, from coordinate 7,374,788 downwards.
ATGCGGTCGTAGAAAATTTCATCTTCATAAAAACTAAATTTATGCGCACTTTGCCAACAAAAGAATATATATATATTATTTGGCAGTTTTCGTATACGATTCAAGAAACGTGTGAAGTGCTATTTAGACGGTTATTACCGCACAAAAGAAACACAAAAGGAAAGCAATGAAGAGATAATGCATAAAATACCGCATCGAATGTGTGAATGTGCCAGTATTTGTGTGCGTTTTTATAATGTGACGGAGGGTGCCCCATGACACACAATACCGTGTTTATGTGTGTGTGTGTGTTTGGTTGATATTTTGAAGAAAGGCCGCAAATAGCACAGCGTAGGCCTATTTTTCTTCTTCTTCTTTTTTTATAGCATCCGGTTTTTCCATTCAATTTAGATATGGTCAATGCGTAACGATCGCCATTTCGATTACATCGAGGATGTGTGGTGGGTGTATTGTGCACGTTTGTTCATTCTTGAGATGACAGATGATGCAAATTGACGGTGAGAGCGGCAAACGAAATCCGAAACGAAAATAAAACGAAACAAACACACACAGATATTGTACAAATGACGTTCCATTGTTAAACAAGGAATAATGTGAACATGGCAACAGTGATGACTGTCTGATAAGCCTGAAATGGAATTTTAACGATACGATATTTTTTTTTACAAATGACTTCTATTTCGGTTTTGTATAAGTGCGGTTGTGTATCTATGCATTATGATTGGTATCTCGGCGTCGTATACATTTTGCCTTCATCCACCTCTCGCCGTGTTCTCTCTCCGATTACTTTGCACCAAATAAGTCAACGAAATTAATTTGTATGTTTTTCAGCACTACATGAAATGTAGAGCTACTAATCTGCTTTTTTTTATACTTTTTAAGTGATGAAACGAATTATGGTGAATTTGAATTTTATGCTCATATTTTTTATTTAATTTAAAACCGGTGCACTAACGACAAATAAGTGCATAATATCTCAAAGCGCCAATCAAATTTTTATTATCAAATGTTGTTTAAAAATTACATTAATTTTTCGTATAATATTTTCTGAGTCTTGACCAGAATTAAAGTGATTTTAGATTTTATGCTCATATTATTTATTTAGTTTAAACCAAAGGCAGTATATTTCAAAAAAGAAATAAAACCAAGATCTTGTAATTCCTTTTGCAAATAAATATATTACAACAAAATAGATCAAGTAACTAAAAACTCAAGAACGCAGAGCGGAGCCAAGCGAAGCTCTGCGGTCTTGTTTTCTTCTCTGTTTTCGTCTTCCTTTCAATGAAACCATTTCGGACCTTTCAAATTTTCCACAAATATCTTTTTTTCTTCGATAATTTCTTCTTCATGATTCGAGAGAAAAAGATAAAAACTGTTTTTTTCCTATCTCTCATTGAAAAGGCATAGAAGCCCGATTTTTTTTTCACTCAACATAAATGTCAAATTTGAAATTCCGCCTAGCAAAAAGAGATGAAATCTGTAAATCGGATCAAAAAATTGCAGAGACACACAGTGGCTTTTTTGTCTTCATTTCTTGTTTCTTTCCTCATTTCGCCGCGAGCAACATGAATATAATGATTAAACTGATTTTTACGGTCATTCGTTTGATGAATAGTGTATGACACTTACCACCAAAGACTTCGCAACTCAAAGTAATTATGTCACCCTCGGCGTACGGTCCAACGACGCTGCTTCTTTCCACGCCAGTATCGTCTTTTATACTTATTCTATCAGGAGGCACTGTAAAAATGAGAAGGAAAAAGAAAATTTAAGAGAAAAAAGTCTCAATCGTTAATTTGTCCATCAAAGAGTTGTGATGCTTCCGCTTTGGTGTCATTCGTTCGAAACTTAATTGGTTCACTGCTTGCAGGAGCGTGCAGAAAGTGATAAAGCGACAACCAAGATGCGGATGCAAACATACGACGACGTGAATGAAGAAAAAAAGAATTTTTTAATTAGAAATCGAAGTATACTTACGTATAACTGTCAAATTGACTTTACTATTTCTAGTTTGAGCTACTTTGAAATCGACGCGACATCGATAAATTCCTGAATCACTCTCTTTCGCATTTTGTACGGCCAATTCACCTGGCTGCTTTTCGAATAGGAAATAAGCACGATTGGCAAACACCGTTTCATCGGACCATCGTTTGGCCGCCTTGAAATCTCTATCTCGAATGTCCACACTGTTGTTGTTACCGTTGCCATTTGCCCGTTGTTGTTGTCATTGTCGCATTCCATCGTTTGTGATTTTCATTAAATTCGATGCAGTCAGCCGAACGAGCATTGATTCAAATTCATTATTGATGATAGAGTAGCATTCCACACGACGGCCCAGAGAATAAACGCCACGCCACGCCACATGATGTCAGCAGAGCAATGAAGACATGAATCCAATGTTTAGCAACGGTTGTATCGAATACACAACACATTAAAAGGTACATGGGAAGAATGAGTGTGAGAAAGAGAGAGAGAGAGACAGAACGAGTGAGAAAAATTGGAAGGAAAATCATGTTTCGCGTAAGTGAACTGCGAACATTAAATATTCAAAGAAAAATAGAAAAATAAATTTTCCCATTTGTATACAAATATCATGCTAAACCTACTATTAGTATTAATATTATGTATTAGTTGATATTACGTATGCACTGCTGCCGCTGATCGTATAATGTGCATGTAAATATGTATTTAATGTGTTCGTGTTCATATAAATTATCAACATGCTGCACTTCTGTGTGGACGCCATCGCACTTGCACAACACAAAACACACAACATGCGTGTACACTGTACACTGAACATGAACATTGCACAGCCGCACACATACAGACAATATATTTACGCTAAAATGGATTAGACCGGTTGTATTTCGTCATATTCTCGTTGTTGTGTGTGTGTGCGGTGTGCGCTTTTTATGGGAGTGTACATTATTCTATTGTCAGTGGTGCAAGACGATGAACAATTCAACGCCATAGTGCGAAAATGGATGTGGGTAAGAAAAAAGTGTTGAGAAAATATTCACGCGGGAATTCTTATCAGGTTATGCGGAGTAGAGTGGATGAGCGCTTCTGATAAACACATATAATATACAGAGATATAAGACCGAAGACCATCTATTCAAGATCTATGGAAATGGGAACATGTCTAGCCTTAGAATTTAATTTGCGTGAGGCTGATGGTGTTTTCTTTTTCTTCTCTCGCTCCAGTTTGTTATATATGTCGTGTTCACTTTGACCCAACCCGTATTCGTGAACAAATTACTCTATATACCACAGGACCATTTCGACATTCAGCCTTATTTACGACATCAAATGGACAGTGAATAAGAGGCCAATGCCATGGAACGCATCACAGCGATCGCATTTCATAAATTAAATCCTATTTTCGCTCATAAACTGCGTATTTATTGTTTGGCTGCCACCACCTCCATAACCGCCACCGCTGTTGATGCATTCCCACACAAAGTAAACGAACCGCCACACACTTGATCGGCTTTAAAACAAATGTTTAAAGCTATGGTGGAATCTTCTACATATTTTATTGGCTTCGCGTATGTTCAAATGATTCATAAAATGGAATATAATTCATATTTATTTCAATGTGTTTTTTCTTTCTGGCTTTCGCTCCCACACTTTTTTTTTGTTTTTTCTGCTCATTGTGCAATATTTTTTATATATATTATATGTAATTGGTCAATGTAAGCCTGAAAAACGGGGCAGCCCATGCATACACACACATACACACACACACACATGATTTACGATGCTAAAATTAAGCTTTTTCCATAAAAATTGTTACGGTGCAAAAGACCTAAACGAAAAATTTAGCCATATCCGCTTGCCACGTGGGATTTGTGACTTTTTCGCGATTGCAAAAACTAATGAATGGCTATCAGAAAAATGAAAATGAATATGAGCAAATGAAATGGGCGAACAAAAAAGAGGGTTTCGTACTATATAAATAAAAGTGTGTGGAGGAACAAACAGGAAAAAAAAACATCTTGTGGTTGTGTTAACAGGCGGTGTCTGTGTCGGTGTGAGAGTGAGTAAATTACAAACAGAATTTTTTTTATCCATTTTTACCTGTAAACTGGAGTTCCTTTATCTGCTCGATACCACAGCACCAGCACAACATCATCGTTAACATCGTGAGTGCTAACGTTGCATGGTAAATATGTCGTTTCGCCTATAAGCGCCTCCATCGCAACGACGGGTACTGTAGAGAAGGTGACAGAAGAAGAGAAAGGAAAAGGTTATACCATTGTGTAAATATACGTATACGTATACATATCAATTCAAAATGTGGTTTCAACGGATTTCACTTAAAAGCATAAATATTTTCCGAAAATAGTTCATGTCAACTCATGCGGTGTTTTCATACCATTTCTTTTTATACGACACAACACACATTCAAACCAACAACATACACACACACACACACGAAAGAAACGACAGCACCGACATTCGCATTGCATTCCATCGAATATAGCCCGTTGTGCCCGTGGAACAGCGCTAGCAGTAGAATATAGACAATATGCGTGCGATCCCCATTTTACTAAAATTGTCGCTGAAACTTTTCACAAGTTTCCTTTTTATGTTTACGTTTCACGAATTATCAATAATATTCAATAAGAATCTGTGAATTTTATGGCTTTTGTGTTTAATGACTTTTGGCTCGCATTTTTTTCTTCGTCTTATATTTTTAACTTCTTTTATTCATACTTAAGTCTGTATACATTTGTGACCTCCCACATCCAAAAGCAAAAAAAAAAAATTATATATATATATAAAAACCAAACTTGCTGAACCACCAAAAGGATAATTTTTCACATATTTGGTTTTAATATTCTTTTGATGTCATAAAATGCAAAGAAAATAAGTGATGCGAAAAAAACGAATTGAACAATATCAGAAGGAATAGTATTAAAAAAAATGAAGAAGGAAAAATTCAGTAAAAAGCATCAAAAGAACTTCGACCCATTCAGTGAATTATTGCGGTTGAATGTGGAGAAGGAAAAGCCATAAATTTATAAATATTTTAATTATTTTTTTTCCTTCTTCTTCACATAAATCAAATCTACTATATGCTACTTGCTACTTGTTTGCATATTTCGAATAAAAATGGTTGGTTGTTGCGCGACCGTTGGTTTTCCGCTCAAACAGACCTCTCGGAAGGAAGATGAAATAATCAATTACGTTTTCCATTCGGACCGATTCCATTCCATTGAACAAACCCCCGCAACATTACAACACACACAAACCCAGTCAAATGAAATGAGTGAATGAATGGAAAACCGACATCAAAATAAGCTTTCTATCATAAAAATTCCCACCGTAAAAACATCAAGCATTTGATTGTCAAGTCGTTTGACGCCGTAGCAAAAAGTGATTGCATGTTAATGAGCGATTAACTAATATAAATATCGATGAGAGAATAACGAGCAAAAAACAAGAGAAAGCAGTTGAATTAAAGTGTGTGCTAACAACGGCAAAATGAGTTCCATTGTCTGTAAGTGTGTTTTCATCGCATAGTTTCCACATTAAATCAATGACACCAGTGATCGATTCAGAATGTTCATTGCGAGTGATAAAGAGATTCAAAGTTTTTGTGTTGCTTAATGCATGGAAACTCAGCTAATAATGCCTTTGCACTTTGGGGACCCAAACCAAAGCGTACGTTTTTGCACGTTCGTTCGTTCCGTTTTCCACGAATTGGCTAAAGTTTAATGCGTTTTTATGCTGTGTGCTACTGGTATAGTGTTTTATGTTTTGGCTCATCATTGCCATGTTCATATTGCTATTGCAGACATTGTTCATCCTATTTATTAATTTTTTCCCCTCTCTTTCGCTCTTTCGCTTTTGCTTTCTTCTGCCTCTCCCTCTCTCGCTCGCTCTTTGTGTGTGTGTGTTTGTCAAATATTAAAAGACATTCATCATAAACACAAAACTTTTATTCGCAGTGTTGTTGCATTCATTATTTACTCCTCGGCAATCTGCACATTAGCGAATTCATCGTTTGCATTGTATGTTGTTCGGTCTAACGAAAATGTGAACGTATTTTAAACATAAATAAAACTGTTTTCAGTATTAAACTGTTATTACATGACATCAGCAATTTATTCGAGCAATAGCAGTACAGCGCCAGTTTTTGTGCGACAATGAGCAAGTGGAACGCAGAGAGCGCAAGGGAAGCGCTCTCCAGATTGTTTGTTGGTTCGTTCGCTTGCCGAGTTGAAGAAGTAATGCCTGCAGATAACCAGAAGAACAAAAGGAAATGTTACAGAACACAAACTGCTAGATCTTGCCGATGCTTGCAGGTGGATGCAAGTATTTGGGCATCATATCTTGTGAACATGTTTTTGTTGTTGGCCGCTATAAAATTGCAATAAATGAGGAAAAAACTGACTTTCGGGAAAAAACAGCAGGAGAAAAAATGGAAAATGCATGGGAAGTGAGCAAAAAAATATTGTTTTTAATGGATTATGATGCAATGGAAAAGGATGGCCAAACTCATAATTTTCCTCATTTTTAATTCTTTATAATGTGCGCAACGCACTCTTGCACAAAAAACTGAACCAAAACTTAGGGAGAAGGAGAGATAGATAGAAAGAGGCGGTAGCTCAACGTTTATTACAAACAAAAAAAGCCATTTTATTATAATAAATATTGTTTTGAGTCATAAAAACAGGACATCAGCAAGAAAAAAAAATGTATATATAAGAAACTCGTGGCATCGGCACAAGCAAAATACACGACTAAATTCACCATTTGCTATGCAGCGTTGGGTTGCTTGCAAGCGGCAAATCTAATGCAAATGGAAATTATTTCGCACAGAAAAAAACAGTTATTGGAATGGTATCATCAGTGCGAGCACATTCACCAGAATATTTTAGCTGCTGCTGTCACATTTGCATTGTAATTTTATTCATAGTTTTTAACGTCGGTTCTGTATGCGCATACACCACTCCGTACACTCACTCGCGCCTCACATCGACTCCGATTGTGGTGTCAACATATTAAAACAAATAATAATTGAAAACGAGGCGCATCCAGACGACGATATAAAATGACATGCAATGAAGTGACATGAAAAGCGTGCTTGAATGATTTAGAGTGATTACGGTTCAAGGAGTGAGCTGCAACTCAAACGGAACGTGAAAAAATATTTATCTTAGAATTATGGACAAAAACACGTTTGAACTATAAGTTTTTTTTACACAATTATGACCAATGATTGGAGAACACTGGGTGAAATTTCTTGTTTCGATTACTGTGTGTGACTTATGTTCAAGAAGTGAGGTAAAGAGTCACATTTGAAGTGGAAAATGTGAACAAACAATAATAAATATCGTTTTCTTTCCCATCGAAAGTCTCCTTGTCCATTAGACACGGTGATGATACACTTGAATTACATGCCACAATCGAACCAGTGTAAATTCATGTGTCGAGAGAAGACGTCGTTATGCTTGTGTCCATATATCGATGTGTGAACCTGTGCATTTTGAAGAGTGATTGCATGCGGTTGCCACTAACCACCTAAGCTATTTTTGTAATAGAATTGATACGAAGCCCTTGATTTGGGCCAAGACTATCCTTTACGCATGAATTGTTTGTGGCTATTAAATTAATTGTGGCACAGCTTGAATTTCAAAGAAATTCAAGAATCCACATGTAAACATTAATTGAATCAGTGAGGATATTTGAGACCATTGACCGGAAATTGCATCAAATTTCAAATGAAAATTGAATGCGTATCAAGGCGGAATAGCAGAGACGAAAGTGTAAGATGATTTTTGTTATCCTATGATTTTCACCTCGAATTTGTAGAATTTATCCATTCAATGTTCACTTATTTCGATGTCAAAGTTTTATTTAACAGAAATGTCAGACATTTCGAACATTCTCATCGATTCAATTTACTATGAGAAGTATAAACCAACGATTTTAATCAAACCAAGGCACGGTTTCAAGCGATACACAACGATTCATCAGAATCAATTATGTGCTAATATGCTTATTTAAGTATCATTTTACTTCGAATGGGCAAACCGAGATCCGTTCTTTTGGCCAATGCAATTAGTAAATGCCACTGATGCGGCTATTATCTCGAGTCGATTTTAATTTGGTCAGGATGATTGAATTAAATCCCATCAATGTCATTTATCATTTCTCATGCATTGATTTCGCATATAGACGCACATATGCGCGCACAACACACAAACACACGGCCGCATACATAGCCGCAATATATGAGAGCAACCGAGCCCGAATTTCAAATGTGTGACACACGCAAATCCCCCAATAGCACAATCCAACTGCATTACAATTCCAACCATTTTATTTTCATATCAATTTGCATTGAATTACGAATCGATAAAGTGATTTCTACGAACTGCTCAAATTCGAAACTACTTCGCATTTATTAACATATTTGAGGTTCGAGTTTTGCAAATGGCCAAACACATTGAGCATATATCACGTTCATAGCATTGTGAATATGCATCGCAGCAATAATGATAAATGCACCACTTCGAATGCCTGAATTGGCATGGCGCTCTCGCACACACACACATACACACACACAATTGCGCGTAGGCATATGAAAGTTTGCCGTCGCAAGTTAAATGGGGTTTAATGCAAATGGAACAATGTAAGTAAATAATTTATGTGTGAGCATGCATAGACGAGTACACTTGGGCTCTGTTTGCTTGCTTGCTTGACGATCAACGACGAGTTAAGGGTTCATATTTTATGGAATCTTTGAATGCGTCTGAAGTGATTTAGACACAATGGTGGTTAACTTCAGCAGTGGTACTAAAATTAGACTTATCATACATTTATGGCTATCATCATTAGATGGAACGCTGATTAATAAGATGATTTAAGACAATTCGTGTGGTTAATACGCTCAATTAATTAAATAACTTTCCGCTGCTCAGATTCACAATTGCAAGCAAATAATAAATGATTATCAGTGCAATTTGATCGTTTCAATTAGATTAAAACGGAAATTTGTCTTAAAATTTAGTTCTGTATGTCATTTCAAATGTAATTAACAGATTCCTTTCCGGAAAGAAGATGATAATTCCATATATGTGCCCATAAATTGATTGGCCTAATTCGTTGAAGCGCAATGCGCACATTAAAGTCACATTTGGTTGCAAACCGAAATTGTTATTAGTACTGGTTGGCTTAATTCGTTCGTTGGTTCGTTCGTTTTAAATAAGCTTAAACATTCGATTCCAAAGCTTGAATTGATTTTTTTTTCGTAAATTTTACCACACTCAACTGGCGTTGCGGTCGGTGATGTTGATGACGCCAACCAATTTGATCGATTAGACTTCTCGAAAGGTACCCACTCAACCATTTTCAACACATAAAATAATTTAGTAGTCTTGCTGTTTGCTCTAAAGTCTATCATTTCATCAAAAAGCATTCCGTGGTAATGGCACCTTCGTATTTTAAACACTGTCATGCCACAACGTATAAACGATGGCAAAAGGAATCATCAACATGAAGTGGCCGGGGCGAGGGAGGTGCTTTCATTGGCCGCGATACCCAATGCTGCTGCTATTGTGTGTATCTGTATGCACGCACAGCGGTGGACACTGTACACTGTACAGTTTGTACAGCGAAAATAATAGCCAACGAAATGAAAATCAAGCGATTGTCATCAAGAACACTTCATCAACATTTCATATTTATATACGGTTTTGAATAGATACACACGGTGCTGTAGTGGATGCCACTGTTTTTGTGTCCGTGTTTCAATTTCCTTTCTCTCGTCGTTCACATTCGCGATCTCAACCGAAGCAAAATACTTGTGTGTGCTAATGCGTATTTCAAACACTGTTTACTTATGTAATATGTTGTCACCTCAATATATGAAATGGGAGAGAAAAAAAGCTTGAAATATCTGATCAAGGCGTGTGTTCACACGACTGAAATATCATATTTCGAATGTGCACGCTCTATGCCTTTTCTATTGATAGCAGCCACATCAACTGTCTCTGTGTGCGCATATATTTGGCCATCTCTCCTGGTTTTTGATTCATATCTAAACTCCAGCAAAATGGTTGATGAATGATGAATAAAAATAACACGAATTTCGCGTTCTACTAAATGGTTCAGTTCAGATCGGATGATATTCGATTTTGCAATCAGTTCACCGTTTCGTCATGGGTGTTAGCATGAACAAAAAAGCTTAGAAAATCTAGAAACAATTCGATGCGGTGTACAGCACAAATTTTAGCATAATAAAGTGATTGCCATTCACATTCGCGTATGCGATTCAATTGTTGTTATGCGTGTGTGTGTGTGTTTGTTTCGGTGTTGTTATTGTTTTTGTTTGCGGATATAAAATGCTTTTGCCATTGGTTTTGTAGGCATTTCTATAGCAAATATTAATCGAAGTTTTAAAAGTGGTTCTATTTTCCTGATGGATTCGCTTCTGCTGCTGTTGTTGCCATTCAAGTCAACGACATCATTTTTCTGACAATTCCATTTGCTCACACAATTTATTCGGCTCCATTTCACTCTTTGCCATGCACACACACAGGCGCACGCGGATCTGTTTGGCGCATCACACGGCCACCGCGTACACTGAACCATTGTTGGGTTAAATTACTCTTTGCGGTGAACAATTTCATGTCGAATGTTATTTGTTTTTGAACTGTGCCACCATTCGTTATACCTTTTTTGTCGATTTGTGTTGCCGTTTTTTTTTTTCAAAATGTTATTCACTCTTCTGCATAAAATTCGCATAACAGCGAATAGAGGAGGGTAAGAGGAAGAGAGAGAGAGAATGAGACACAGAGTGAGAGCAAGCAATCGAACGAGAGCAAATATTTTGCAAAAATGTATGCGGCAATACGTTTTTGATAATAAAATTAGTCATGAATAGCGTATTGATGAAATTTAATTAAATTTTGAAATGCCACACTCGGTGCGCTTTTTTCATTTATTGATATTATTGCGCTCTTTATATTCCTCTCCATATATGTGTCGCATTTACAGTGTACAATTATCGTCTATTCACGGCTTTCACGTGCGTATCTACCTCATTTTTTTTATTGGTCTGTTTTGGTTTATGCTTTGCGGGACTATTTGTTGAAATTATTTTTCAGTCGATGCCATTTACTCTTCCACTCTCTCTCTATCTCTCTCTCTCTCTCTCTCTCCCTGGCTTTATTCACTTTGCCAGCTTTTTCTGGAGATATTTTTTTCTGTTGTTGTATTTGTTAACGCTTTCAGCATGCGATCGGGAATGTTTATGCGCATATTTTCAATGTATGTACTAACATTGAAGTGGCACGAACTGAATTCGATCGAATCAAAGCATTTCGGAGATGATACACTTGTTATGGCCTTTCGCTTTAGCGATGTGTGCCGTCATCACTTATACAATGTATACAATACAGTTCATTGAACAGAGACTTTGGCAAAATGAAAATTAATCGAAAAAGTTTTACCGGATGCTGCTTTTTTTCCCACTGGTTTTGTTGTTGTTGTTGCTACTGGTACTGCTTCTCTTGTCCCGCGGACCAATCAATACAGATTTTGCTATGAAACTCCAAATATTTCTTTCAGTTTATTTTCGTCGCTTTTTTATAGCGAACGTGAATTTGGCTAACAGCAATGAACAAAAAATAGTAGTCAGTAAACGTAGTTAGTCGCTGGTAGCAAAAATCTCATTCGAAAAGAGATTCCAACGAAATATTCTGTAATCACTGAACGGTTTTTTTTACAGCAATAGCAGCAGCAGTGTGAGAGAGTGGGAGCGGGAGAGAGACAGTGAGTTGTTTTATACTGTTTCTTGTATCGGACATTTCATGTGCGTTTATGTGACACACTGGCCAAAGCGCACCAACCAATGACTACGGCAATTTTGTCTTGTCTATTTTATGGGCCTCTCGGAAAGTTGATGTGTGCATATAATGGCAATTTAAGGCGAATGCATTGGCATCGGAGCACAGTAAATATACACATACAAACGCATATACACCATGAACGAGGCCAGCCATATGGCAGCCATTGATAAGTGATCTTTGGTGCATGTTTGCCGAATTACGTAAATATTTATTATATGGGCCAGGCTGCATACTTTGCACCACATACTACATGTGTTTGCATACCCGAATAAGAGGACAGAATAAATAAATGGCTGGAAGTGTATGCATGTGCGGTGGTGGACGGCATGCTTCATGATGAACGCACACATAAGCACACACTACCATACAGTTTATCAAACTGTTTGTGCTATATTTTCGTTTCCTTTTTAATTTTTCTCGCTATTTCTCTCTCCCTTTCTTCTCATTAAAGTTGAAATTTTTCCATAGTTTGTTGGATATTGGTCATAATATCGATGTAATGCGTTCGCCGTACTGCCAGCGGAATAAAAAACACTCGGTAATATACGCACGGTATTGCGGTGTCTGTTGAATGCCAGCAACGTTCATCTACCTTTGTACTGCTTGTGTGTTATTCCACAAGTTCTGTTGTTGTTGTTTTGTTTCTTGTTCAATTTCCCTTGAACGTATTTGTGTACACAAGCCGTATTTGCATATATATATATGCGTGATAGTGAATTGATTGCTGGCAGAGGCCATAACTTTCAAATATCCACATCGAATATTTTTGGGCCATCTGGGTGCGTATCGATCGATTGGCTCGTTCGCCGGTGTATGCATGAATATGTGCGAGTGTTTGTGTGTTGTATCACATCACCGAAATCTCTTTCCTGCACATGCTACACATATGAAAATTACCCGGGCAAAGGGTACAACGTGCTTTGGCTGCGTTTGATGTGAATTGGCGATATAAAATAAGAATGACATTTGTTGTCGTTGTTCCTTCATTTTTTCACTTTGCCATTCTTTATTCCTATTCATATCATCAAAGAGCCAGCCAGCCAGCCAGCCAGCCAGCCATCCATCCATGTCAGGTATGCATGGGCTCACTTTTAGTTCACTTTTAATTCGAAACGTTCATACAAATGATGGTTTTGTTCTCCTGATGCTTGCCACTACGCCTTCCATTGGCCTTTTTCATTTTTGTTATTTTCGTTTCTCTAATGCAAGTAAGAATGTTCCCAATACTCAAATATATTCCATTAGTAGATTGTATCTGGATCGTTCGTACTAAATTTGTGCTATGTTATACACATTTTTTCCACATTCGTTTCTGTCGCGGTGAGCGTGCGTGTGTTTGGCACTTTATGCGAAAAATCAGTCATTTGTTTATGAAAAAAAGTGAGCAAGCAAGCGAACGAGTGAGTAGAACTTGTATATTTGTACAACTGCGTGTGATGCCACGCTGAATGTATCACCATTCCATCCAAATTATGAATCAGTGTGTGACTGAGTGTGTGTGTGTGTATCTATATGAATGTTTCGTATCCCGCAGATTGAATGGTAGCTGCCACCATTATGCAAAGCTTCACATCATGTTCCATCATACGTTCATCACATACAGTTTGTGTGTTACGGTTATGGCTTTTTTGTTGGATATTCAGTGCGTGTCCTGCGTATACACAGTGCACAAATAAACAGTGCAAAGAATGTGCTACGTGCGCTCAAAAATTTCATTCGTTGTATAATTCGAACGCATACACACAAATAGACACACACACACGAGGCGAAAGTGAGCATCATCACAAAGCAGAAGCAGCCGTATGGCGGCAAACACCGATTTTAAATATATGCTTAAGCTTGTTCCATTTATTCATTTTGCTCGTTTTGTTCGTGTATTCCAGGAGCTATGGTGTTCTATCGGCTTTTTTTTCTACTTGTGCTGCTGATACTGCTGTGCATTTAGGCAGAGCAAATGACACAAAAAGTGAATGAATCAAAAATCCAGATAACAAGAGCACATTGCATTTTATCGGATGAGGCACATTACACGAATTCTTGAGCAATTCGCTGTCTACATGTGTGTATGTGCGCGTGTGAAATCTCATTCGTTCCATAAATTTTCGTAATAAAACGTGTGAAATAAGGAGAAAAAGCGCGCCATAATGATACATTACAACTTACTTTTCGGCATGCTCACGTTTGCATTCTTCAATAGAAAGTTGACAGACAAACAATATGCTCTTCATTGAAAGCGGCACAAATGCTTGTTGGCGTGCGGGAATACTTAAAGGTTAAATATGTGAGCATTTATCCAAAGTGATATCTCTCGTCTTCATTCGTGTATCGTTTGAGTGTTGGTAGAAATTTTCCAAAAACACTTGCCAAGCAAGCAAATCCCATAAATTTAAATCAACGTCTGACTGGCATTTCGGTTTGAATTATTTCAAATTTTAACAATCATTTCTGACTTTCTATCTTTTATTTTCTTCGGTATCTTTTTCGCTTTAATTTTCGTCGCAGTGAGCAGTAACAATGGAAAATTATTACGAGAAATGCCATTCGCATTCCAAATTGTTCTGCACAGATATGCTGAATGTTGGGATAATTGGTGTTCGCTTCGAAATAAAAATTGTCGAACATTTTATCACCGGAAATAAAACTTGATATGATTTCAATTAATCGCACACAGGCAAGCGAGACGGAGAGATAGATAGAGGAAGAGCTGGCTAAATGAATTTCCTACAAATACTTTATATGTTCGCACACATTCGCTCCCAACTAATTTTATCGGCTTACAAATATTCGAAAAGGATATTCGTATGAGCAATCAAATCAAATGGATTATGATACTCATCAAGGTCATAATCATAATCCAGTGTTTGCGCCCCAAAATCGCACCTTTTTTGCCACACATACACACATATGCATGATATCCTCTCGTTTTTGTGTGTTTGCTTGTTTTCTGTCAGTTTATTTGTTCTTGATTTTCGACATTGTGTAAAATGAATCTGAATCGCATCGAAATAGCATTCTAGCAATAAGACTGAATGGAATAGACCACTATGAAAAAGAAATCGACAAACGAAAGGAACAAAAAAACACATCCACACGCACACACATGACAGCGGGAGTTTTGAGCAATGGAGAAGGCAACAACGAAAATAAAAAAAAACAATCTTTTTTTTATCTTTAAGCTAGCATTTATACGTTCGGTTTGTAAGAGAATAAACACGTTATTTTCTCACTGCCTTCAGCCACTTTACATTGGTATTTCTCCCGTTTTTGAGTTTATGTCTACTATTGTTTGATCGTGCGACGCTCTGAATACTAAAATGTATGCGTTTTGTTTGTTTTGTGGAGTAAAAGAAAAGAAACACACACACACACAAGAAGCGGTAGCACTTTTTGTTAGCTTTCACTCATGCATGTTTTGTTTTCAGCAAATACAAGAAGTAAATACAACATGCCGAAGCATAAAACGAACGATGACGGCGGCGACGGCAACCAATGCGACGAGATGAATAAACGTGTATGAGATTGTGAAAATTATCGCCAAACCATTTTCGAACAGATGAAAAGTTTATTTTGATTTTGGAATTCGGATTGAAATATAAAAGCGATAATATTTCAGTGTATGTGTGCGCACAAAAAAAAGAAAACAATGTTCATTTGAAATGCTTCTCTATTGTTTCCTGTTTCTCTTTTCTTTGCATGTTTTTGTTTTATTGAATTTTCCGTTTATGCGCACATAAATGCCAACGGTGTTTTTAACAGGATCAAAACATGTCTATGTGATTCAAATCAAAGCTACTTTTTTCTTTCGTCTAACGCTCATTTATTACATCCAAATGACATTTTAAGTCTTTCATATGGTAATACAAACTAAATTCCAAACATAGATAGTCATTTTTATATGGTGTCTCTATTTTTTTTTCGTTGTTCACAAGACTTTGCATTGCTTTGCGAAATCAAAGAACAAACTTTTCATTTCCCATGCTTGATAAATATTTTCTTTAAATTCATTCATTCTTTTCTCGCAAACGAAACTTTCAATCAAAATAGTTTGGAAAGAGCAGTGCACGGGTTCAACGGAAAGTATTTTCTTAGTTACTTTTTGTTTATGTAAATTTGTTCTTCCATAAACTTAATATATCCTTCCGTAAAATGTTTGCATTCACATTTCTATTTCTAGATTTTGCAAACCATTCGTCGTTGTTCCATACACAGCATATCAAATATCAATGCGTCGTGTGTGTGTATTTTTAGAGGGAAAGCGACAGAGAGAAAGAGTGAGTGAAAAATAGATTTTTTTTCCTCGAGTGTGCCAACACTCAATACAGTGAAATGGGTTTCAAACAAAAGTATTGCTTGCAAGCAGTTATTTAGAGAAGAATAAGCGGCACATATGCCGTCGTCGTCGTCAAATGAACGAATATGCAGTTGATAATAATAACAATAGACGCTGTATGGATGGAGCGAGAAAAAAACATAGAATGTATATGTATATATATAAAGTTTGAAGTATCAGTTAAGCATCTTAAAACAATGTTTTTCTCTTTGACTTGCATATTGTTTTCTCAAGTCGTGAACTCGAAGCAAATATATTTCATTCAAGATGACTTCTACCATATTTCGCGAGGGCAAACAAAATAGATGATCAATGAGAGTGAACTCGTACAGTTTTGACTTTTTTGTATTTTTTTCTCTTATTCTTCATTCACTCAATTCGGTTGATAGTATTTGCTTCTTTCCATATTCTTCTGTTTTCCATTGGCAGAGATTTCGCTTTAAAATTACACCCGACTTTTATTTCAAAGCGAAGCATTGGTAGTTGCATAGGTCATAAGTGAAAATTGGATTCTATACCAAAGTCGATGATGTACTTGTTTGCCACTTCATTGCCATTGATGAATGAACGGTAAAATTTATAGGATCTAAGAAATTACATTCAATTCATTATTACAAGATGAAAATAAAAAGCCAGGATGCTTACTTGACGGCGAGTATCCTTTTTCTTTGTTCAAATATTTGTGTAGCCATTGTAAACCCTCTTTTTTGTAGGAAAAGAATTCAAGTGAAAAATTAAAAAAAAAATCATTTTGATCAAGATACAGTATGTATATTACGACAGTAAACAGTATCAGTTTGTTTAATCGAATGATGCTCGCCAGATGCAGAAGAAAAATATTTACAATGCAGTCTTCTGTTTTTCGTCCATCACGACTATCTTTCCCTTCATCTCTCGTTCGGGTGGGTATTCGCTCGTTCAGTGCGAGAAATTTTAATGGAAAAAAAATTGAAAACATAACTCTTGTTCGATGTACTCTACCATGTTCGTTCGCATAGTTCACTGGGAATAATTTTTCCCGATTGTTTCGAGTCAAATTATGTTTGAAAGAAGGGAAAAAATGAGGCGAAAGAAAAACTGCTTGTCTCGTTGTTGCTGTTGTTGTTGTTGCTCCTATTTTTTTTTATTAATGTATACTTCCAATTCCGAACAACTAAGATAGATTCATTTTGAAATTCATTAAAAGCGTTGAGTTGAAAGAGAGTAAACGAACAAACTGAACACTTACAAAAAGTGAACGAAAAAGGCAAGTGAAACAAAAAGAGTAGCAAATCGAATTGGTGGCAGAAGCAGGGATAAAAAATTCAATTTTAATGAACAATATTTTCATTCTATTTGGGAATATTGGTTTGGTTTCTCTCTGTGTATGCCACTGAATTCCAATGGAAATGAGTTAAAGAGTATCGTAAAACAAAAAGAAGCACCAACCCAAATGATAGAAAATGATGCTCCGGCACACATACAAAAACGGAAGAGCAAATGCAAGTGGCAAAAAAGTCAACGCGTGTAAAGAGCATGTAGTTAGTTGAAAAACGAGACGAGCAGCTCACAACGAAAATCGATTTCATTAAAATTTAAATTGCTTGGTTTCTCTTTTAATTATACATCAATTAGATAGATAAAAAGGTATTAACCACGTAAATTTCATTTTTTCTTTCCTACGAAAACACAGAACTGTACAAAGAGCAAGTAAGTGTGGCAAAATTCCCATTACACATTTGCAGACACACACACACACACACACACACACACACACACACACACACACCACCGACTCAAAGCTTCAACCAAACGAAAAAGCACTTTAAAGAATATTGATTTCTAAATAGCAGTTCGGTTGAAAATAATTTATGCCGTGCATTTTGCGAAAAATTAAGTGGAGAAAAATTTGCATCGGTTTTACGGAACTGAAGCATTCAAATTTTGGATGCATCCGAAATTCTCACTGTAATGCAATGCAATTTACTGCTTCTGTTCATTCCATGTGGAAACGAACGGAATATAAAGACGAAAGACAAACACACACACTATCAAATAGAGAGATTGGTAGAAGTGAAGTTGCATTGCACAAAGTTTTCATGCTTCAAGTGGAATTGGCAATTTATCTTATCGCTTTAATAAACTATCGACAAATTATTTTCACTCATATTTCGTGCGGCATAGCTGTGTCGATGTGTGTGCGTGTAGAATGTGGATGTTATACACGAATGCAAAATCATTCACTTCACTCAGTCTCGCTTTCTTTTTTTTCGCTTCCTTTCTCGACTGTACTGTACATACATCTACCACTCAAAGCAGATAATTGAAGACACTCGTAAAAAGCTGTACGATGTTTTGCTTCGTACGGCACATCTTCATTGCTTAATGAAAAGTCTGCATGAAATTATTTTTAAACAGACGTGAATTACACGCACATCACAGTAGTAATTAAAGCATACAGTGAACGGAATCGTAGATTAAAATATGTTCAGTGCCTCGGCTCGATGCCGAGTTTGTTGGTTGATGTTCCGGAGTGAAATACAGTGTGTACGTATGTTTATGTGCTGGTGTGTCCTTTTGCACAGGGCAATACAGAGCATGAAACAGAAATGTTACTCGAAAATGTATATGTACTTAAACACGCGTCACATTCCCCTTCCTCCCTCAATTCCATCGGCACAAGCAAAGAGAATGGTAAGTCTCACTAGGAAATTGGCGTAAAACACATAATTTTCGTATGTGCTTTTTGTGTGTTTGGTGTTGGTAAATTTTCTAGCAGCGTGCTTGAGTCTGTCTGTGTGTATGGTGGTTGTGGATATATTCTAATTTAAATAGCTAAATGAAGTGAAGTAGATAGATGTTCAAATGGCTTGATACGCTACGCGACAACGATCAGAAGAAAGCGATGTATACATTTGCTACGCACAAGATGTCTACGCTGTCATAACCGGAGCTTATACACCTTGTAATAATATTGTCGTAGGAAAATGACTCGCTGTCTTTATATATATATATATATATATATATATATATATATATATATATATATATATATATATGTGCGTGTATGTATCGGTGCCGGTGCCTGTGCATGGTTATATGCTCGTGCAACTGTGAAAAAGACTCAATGTATGTTTTTTGGTGTTGCGAAATAAAAATTTAAATTAAAGTCTTCCGTCTGTTTACTTTGAACCCGTTCGCATCGCAATGAAGCTATGATTTCCATCCAGTATCCATATTCATGCAAAACGGCTTTTTTCATTCGTTCCACCACTTTTTCAGTCGAATCCGAATCCTGTAGCGGTCGTTCTTTCTATCTCTCTCTCTCTCTCTGATGCAGCCTTTTACTCTTTGTCTTACTCCTTCAGTACAGAAAACAACACATCTCATCGAAGTGCGATGGTCCTCGTTGCTGCCGAGCGGAGTGGGAGTAGGGATCCACACCGAAACAGAAACGAGAATAAGCGAGAGAGAGAGAGAGAGAGAGAGAGAGAGGCATGGCAAAGACAATTTAAGCTCACAAATGTAAATTATAAATATTTCATATAATTTATGTGGCGGATGGCTTTATGGCAATATTGAATTTTAAACATTTCGCAATACTTTTATTTGTAGGGGAATTTCTCACGCAAAAACTCAAACGAATGTGCAAGATTTTAAGTTATTTCTTCTTATCTATTAAATTTCTATGAAAATGTATGGTCCGTAAATGTCAAATTTAATGTGAACCAAATTACTACATTCCACTCAATTCTAGTACATTTTGGTGAATTCACAGCAATTTGATGAATTCGGTTCTATCATTTTTGACGGCTAGTTTGACAATCATTCTAAGCTGTTCTTAAGTACGTACTTAACATACTTGAGCTTCATACTTAAGGTCAAGTACGTACTTAAGCTTAGCTTTAAGGGAGCACCGGTAACAACTGAGTACTGAAAATCGGTAATAAGTAATATGTAATAGAAAAACTTTTTGGTACTTACTTCTATATGAAATGATAATTCAAACATTCAGTGTAAATCTGTATTTATTGACCAGAATGGACATAAATTGATAGAAATTGAAGGGATTGTTGGATATTTATTGGAATTATTCCATTTTTTAAGTGTGAAATCCCCCTAGTTTAATTTTTCAGGTCTCTGTCTCACTCATTCCCGCTCTCTCTATTTTGTTCGTCGACATAACTTTGCCTTGTATAAAATAATAATAAATAAATAAGCTATTGTATTTAAAGTTGGAAATGACACACACACAGCGCATAAAAGTGGCACGAAAAAGTGGATTGTGTGTATGTCTGATTCGGGAGTTCTTTGGAGTGTATACTTTAACTCGGAATGAGCATTGGAACGAGTGGGTGGCTGGAAAAATGCCCAAAGCCAACACCAATCATTCGGTTAAATCGGGTTTTTGACGACAAACAGAGAGCGGGAGCAAAAAAAAGGCAGGGAAAGAGAGAAACCTATAGTCGACAACAATATTCGACTATGCATATTTGGTACCACCACGAAATTTTCATGATACCCTCATCTCCTATGCATTACCAAAAATGTTAAATACTCTTGTGACATTCGCTTGTTTTTCTTTATTTTGCATAATTTACCTACTGTATTTCTTTCATCTTTTTTTCGTTCTTAATTTCACCTCAATTTCGGTTCATTTGCGTTTGTACTGGTGCACAAAGGAGAGTCAGTTTAATCTGTTCGCTCTCTCTCTCTCTCTCCCTCTCTCTCTGTAGGCTGCGCCTGTGATTTACTTTTTGCTACGACAATCGCTCTTTTCGGCTTCTGAGCCAGCGCCTTCAGCTCACGTTGGAAATATTGAAGCGTATTTGTGAAATTAATATGAATATTTTCGGTTGGCCGTGTTTTCTCTTTTTCTGTCTATGCGCGACGGCGACGGTGAGGGCGACGACAACGGAAAACATTTTCCTTTAACTGAAAATGAACGCAACAACAGACAGCGAACGAGGAGACACACTGAGTCGAAATATCAACTTCGCCACCAATAAGCATAAATGTTAATTTGGTTTGAAAGTGACTTGTTTCAAAGCTTTTTTTATTGATCATTTTGTAGAATTCCATAGCTAATTTGCCCTTGGACTAATGATGCGGTCAAAAGGGTAAGCCTTTTTTCACGTAGCTTTCGCTGTAGATACGAAATAACCTTCATTTAAATTATTATTTGGTAACATTAAAAGTAATAGAGCCAGCCCACGCAAATAACTAAAACTTGGATCCCAATGCGCATATTATTATACATTTTGCTTGATGTTGTTAAAGAGAAAATTCATTGGATTCAAGACCAATAAAGAGAGAGAGAGAGAGAGAGAGGGAGAGGGCAAGAGCAAGAGAGGAGCAGCATACATATCAGAGAGAAATTGTAATGGGAGAAGTAGAGCCCTTTAATATGTCACATGTGTGACAAAAACGTTCTCTCTCTCTCTCTCTCCCTGCCCAATAAGCCACCATTAATCCGAAAACAGTAACCAAAACTTATTGGCCGGATGCAGGCAAAAACGGCACAGAAAAAAAGCACAATCACATACAAAGCACAACGAAGCGAAGCGAAGCGAAACACAAAGAAGATTTTGTATCTTGTGGTGTTTCATATTCACTCTTTTGGGTAAATACACAGCGACACGAAGCTGATTTGATTTGTCTTTCGTTCTTCTTCTACGGATCTGTTTTTTTTTATCTCTTCTTCTAAATGTCTTAGCCTGCATGATGAACGGCATCAAAGGATGGCATTATTTTTTGACACGGCACATAGTTGTGGTGCCCATGAATCACATATGTGTGCAAAAGCGAGTAACCGAATAGCGTATCATTTTTAATAGTGAAATTATTCGAGCAGGTGGATATGGACTGATAGTGGCGGTTTTTATCATACTTGAACGCTACATGCGCACGTTCTAAATGTTCCTGTGTCTCTCACTCACTCAATATATCATCAGCCGAGTTTTGCTTTCGAACAATTTAACATAACGTGTGCGCAAAAAGGGGCTGATACGCAGCGCTCTACTTTTGCATCAACCCACAGAAGTAGCATCAACACTGGGTCATAGGGTGGCAGAGGCGAACGAGCGAGAATAGGACAGAACGGAGCAAAGCTGGAGTTAAAGCCATCGAGATAGAAAAGGCAACAAGAGCAACAACAAAAAAGAACACGCTATGAATATCGTTATTGTAGCAATGTTTTCTTTTCGCTGTGCTCAACTTACTAAAATAAATGGTTCTTTAGAGAATATTGAGCCATTATTTTTTTTATGCACATGAGCATAATCATATCATGTGTGAGTGAAACAAACTGAACCGTTGTTGTACCTTCTATTTGCCATCTACTTGCGAAAGGATAATGGTGTATCACATTTACGATAGGTGTACCCGACAAAGTTTCCCTCACTTTTTTCCCTATCCTTTTTCATCATCATTCGCTTCTTCTTCTTCTTCTTCGGCTTGTTTTTTATTCTCGTCGTCTTGTGTGTGTGTGTGTGTGTGTTTTCTTTGAAACATAAAATAATTCAAAAATATTGACTTCAATCAGTTTCTCTTGGGTCGTGTGTTAGTGTGTATGCATTTCTGCATCATATAAACTAAATGTTTGCGTTTCTAGCATCTAATGTGCACAAACAGGTAAACCATCCAGCCAGCATATATAATGAATGCAGGAAAACCTTTTGTTCGAGCATTTTAGGATTCTAATAAAATATTTTAGACAGCATCTACAGTTATCGTTCATTCGATGCGTCTAATATGGAAGCCCTCATGCATGATGCGCACTGATGCAACATTTTCGGTTATTTTTCTCTTTTCTTCGCATACATTGTTCTCGTATTTGATTATTATGCATCATGCAGTTCAGTATCATATCGCTTTAAAATGGATTGATGATAAGTTTGTGAAATTCCAAAATTTGTTATCATCGATGAAGAGTTCTAGGGAAAAATGACTGAAAATGAAGAAATTGAAACCAAAATGTCGACAATATGGTTATCGCTATTTTCTCTGCAATTTTTCATTCATTTCACCCACCCAGTCTCCTCTGTGGTCGATATGAAATGGTATTTTCAAAAAAAGAGAAGAGAATGTAACAGAACCAACATGGAGTTCATGGTACAAATACCCATTTTATTATATATTTTTTCCAATCTCTTAGCATGAACACACACAAAAAATGAAAGAAAACTCACACAAGAAAGCAACACGAATATTCGGAAATAGCGAATGCCATACGACGAGGAGAAGAGAATGGGTTTTTTTTTCAAGCTACTACCCACATACGCAACATCCATTCGATGTATGTGAATACATTTTTATTTGCCATCAGAAACATAATTCCTTTTGAGAGGCACAAAAAAATAAGAGAGAAATGGGATAAAAATAATTCCTATAAAACAACATTTACTCGCGCTTACATCCTGTATGTGTATAGAAATAGATGGTACATTGGCTCTAATGTGCCCACAGCAAAATATATGGCTACAAATATGGTTGAATTCAATAGCTATTGAAAAGTTCTAAAGCGACTCATACGTATGATCAACATGAGATCAAAACTCGTCGCTGCTCTCATCCACCTTTTGCGATGACGATGATGATGACGGTGACGAGTGCGAGGGCGATGGCATCGTCGACAACAGCACAGTTCGGCTCAGCTCAGATCAGTATATACAAGCCTTTTTTTTTGTTTGAATAAACGATGATATTCGCTCATAATTGGATTTTCTAAAAGCCTTATAACCCCCATTGTTGACAACGCATTGATCAAAATGAATGTGTGTGTTTTTTCTTTTTCTTAAAAATGCACTTAATTTACTTTCGATATCTAGTGTCGTTCGATGCTTTCGCATGACATGACGTGAAGACGAATAAGTCTGAGCTGGCAAAAAAAAGAACGAAAACAAAACTGTTCCGAAATGATGGAAAACCGACAACTTTGGTATATCATGATTTTTGAAAGCATTTTGCATAATCAATCATGCATCAAAATGAAATCGACTCAGTTGACTAGTGAAACTAAGGCTGCAATGAAATGATGCCACGTAACATTGAATCGGTGTTATCTGCTCTCGCGTGTCACTGTTTTGTGTGTTTGCGTATGTGAGAGTGTGTTTATAACTTTGACAGCTTTGAGTACTTGATGAGTTTTGTTGTTTTTTGAAGTAAGATGAAAATGCACATATTGTTTAATGGTTTTAATTTGAACAACTTCTTGACAGAACGAACACATATAAGAAAAAAAAAGAACACATTTTATGAGGGAACTAAGCCCCTCTCCCTCTCTCTTTCTATTGTTGAGTGAAACATGAATGAACCCGTAAAATTCATGCCGAAAATCCTGTAAACAGGGTAAAAGCAGGAGGGGTTCATCACTTCATAAAGGTATATACATTTTACAGTACATTGCCTGTGTATCTTTGGTAGAGCGGTTTTATGAGCATACCTATTAAATTTTAATTTTTTTCTCTGTTTCTCTCTCTTTTCATTCCACCACTTGAGGCACATTTTGAGCATGCCATCCCTTCCAGATTCTTTTTCCATCATTTCCTTGTTCGAAAGCAAATGCAATGTATATGAAAGGTATTATCTAATTTGCAAACATCAAACGCATTTGTCGTTTTCACCGAAAGAGAGAGAGAGAGAGAGAGAGAGAGAGAGAGAGAGAGAGAGAAAGAGAAAGAAAAGAATATATCAAAACCAAGGCTACGACAATTGCATGAACCCTGACTCTCACAACACAAACACAAATAAACACATGTGTCATTTTGGTGCGAGAACTTGAGATGTAATGCTTGCCTTTTAATTTAGAATTAGGGAGTATTAAAAATGGGCAAGCTTAGGCATGTCTGTGTTATTTTATTTATTATGTTTTTCTTTTGCAGTATTCATTCGTTCTTTTTTTCCACACTTTTCCCATCTCTGTCACTCGTTGCTGGCTCTGAGCGTTGCTCTCATCGTATGCATTATTTGAATTCAACTCTGTACAAGTAAAACAATGTCAACATCAGACATAACGCGTCCAACGGAAAGTTCCGTGCGCCTGCTCTCGCATTGTGATGGAATGATGAGCAACTGAAAAAATATTTACATAAATGCAAACGACATCTCTTGGACTTGGGTTGACGAATTACAATGGAAAAAAATATACAAGCACAACAACGAATGAGACAGAGAGGATACGCAACAACGCTAACGCAAAAACTGTGCTAACACAAAAAGGGTCTTCACTGAAAAATTATATCGCAGTAGACAATTTTGTATATTTAAATGGTGCGCTGCTTTCTTTCTGCTGCTCCACATCTTTGCTGTCATTTTTAATTCTTCCGTTTGCACCGAATTCGACAATTTAGGTAAACATAACGAATGAGATGCTCCATCAACATCTTTACATCAAGCATTCGTCTCATTTATTTGGTTAATGTGAACGCGTTGCGTAGATTATGGCACCGCGCTTCATCTCTCGAAAACTGAATTAATTCATATTTTACGAAATGAACTAAACAGACGAAGGAAAGGAAGAAAAAAATATATCCATTTTATTGCTGGCACACGACAACGACCCGACAAAAAGAAACACAACGAAAGAAGAGAAATTGCGAGGGCACACCTTCGAATAACTTGTACGAATTTTTATTTTTCGTTTGTGCAGCACCTGCCAAAACGAGGAACAAGGCGAAAGCATTTTAACAATTCAAATCGACGTACGTTGATGGCTGATGGATGAGCAAAAAGCCTTGCAAATATTTACTAGCGTCAAGCACATAGTTAAGCGCCCCACTTTTTGAAGGGCCAATGGTGTCAAAAATGAAATTGGATCGTTTATGCATGGAAGTGGATCGAAAATGATAACAATATAACAAGGAAAGTCGCTCGTTGTTTTTTGCACTGTTGCTGTCACAATAATTCTAGTTACTTTTTTATAAGTACCATTGCGCTTTTCAAACATTTGTGTGTAATCCAATAGATTTCGTTTACTGTACGAGCGACCGAGCAAGCAAGCGAACGAACGAGCGAGCGAGCAAGCGAAAGAGAGATTGAGAGCAAATTATCTAATGTTATTCACGACCAAACACTTCCATGTAGGCGTACAGAAAAAGTGTGCTGTTCGTACAACAATGGCACGATTTTAAATATTAAAATATCCAAAATGGAATTGCTTTCGTGAAATGAAGTAGAAGAAGCAATGATACAATTCAATTTTGATGGCTTTCATCTGACTCTTGTTCAAATATCATTGCTGCATCTCATTCACTCCCGCACACAAACACACGCATACACGCTGAAACAAAATCGTGGAAAATCATGAAGAGCCATCGCGAACGGAGCAAAAGCGAAATAAAGCGAAAATTTTCAACGAAAAACTTTTCCAAACAAAGATCGTGAAATCTCGAAAGTATTTCCATATTAAATTCCATGCAGATATTTTGCCGTGTGTGTGTAGCATAATAAAATGGTTTTTCTGTCGAGGCGAATAAGAGTAAAATTGTCAAGAAAATATGCTACAATCTACAGACACTTCTTTTGCAATTTCGACTGCCGTTTCGTCATTGTTTCGTTCGTTGTGTGTGTGTGCGTGAGTGTAGCTGTGTGCAGCAAATGTCGCTTTGGATTTTGGATGTGCTCGGTTGTAGAATTTTTATTTTATGCCTTTCTACGCATAAAATTCTAATATACGTGCAAATGTTTAAGTCTTGTTTTATTAATTCTCATTTGACTGCATGGGAAATCTCGTTTGCTCGGCGTGCAATTATGTGTGTGTGTGTGTGGTGGAGCACGCGAGTGAACGAGTAAGCGCAATGATTAAATTTGCCTATGTTTTTATATGGAGCACATGTTTATGCTATATTTAAGCGACATCTTGACGCTGAACGCTGAACTATGAAACTTCTATATAAATATACTGCCAACTATCAATGACAGCAACCAATGATAGCAACAATAGAACGTATTTGTATTGCAAACTACTTCCACCTTGCAGATGGCGCCAAACCAAACGTCATTCTAGTCATTTTTCTCATTGGTAAGCGTGTAAGCAAACGAACCTCCTTTTAGTGAATCTAACATATTAAGAAGCATCGTGTTATGTAGTTTATTGTTTAAGTGTTGGCAAAAAAGAGATACTTGAACAATTCCCCTTTGAAATTTATCTCTTTATTGCGGCGTGTGTGTGTATATGTGTCGGGTACAAGCCCTGGCACATATTTGTAGATTTTATGTTTGGTGCTTTTGTTTTCGATTTCTTTCTCCTTTTTGTTTTCGCAAAATCGTAATATCCTTCTAATTACTCGGCAGATTTTATCTGCATCAACTAATACACCGGATGGCATGAGACTAGGCATCGACCGAGAGAAAGAGTAAAAGACACACACACACACAAACGACTGAGTGCCGCTTCAACGAGAGCCTTGTTAACGGATGAAATAAACATTGGATGAAGAGCAGCAGTAGTAGCAGCAGTAGCAGCAGCAACAACTGTCGATTTACTCATGTCGTAAAGTTATCACTGCTAACGTTAGTGAGGGAGTGTGAGTGGGTGTGCTCTGCGTTCTGTGCTGCTCGGTGCTGTGCAATGTATGCGAAAGTAAATTTGTTTGAAAACTTCAAATATGTCGACGCATAGGCTCACATAATTAAGTACAGCAACAGCATGGAAAGAGTTTGCTGCAACATAATATCAACACCATCAATAAATTGGGCTTTTAGTTAAAGTAATAAAAAAGCGACAGAAAAAGTAGTTGAAACGCAAGAAGTCCATTTTAAAGCAATTTTCCACGAATTATGTCATTTGTAATGGGTATGAAAAATGTTCATAATTTCACGAAGTTTTTCGACGGTTAGCTTTTGTGTCGGGAGTCGTTGTTGTTGTTGGTAGTGGTGGTGGTGCTGATGATGGTGAGTGTGTCGTTGCCGCTCTTTCTTTCTGCGTCTAATTGAAGAATTGGGATTTTTTTTTCGCTTCCTGGATTTTCGAGTAAGTCGAATCAGATGTCACATTACTAACCTATGGGAGATGGTATCAAAACGAGCACACGACTATTCAACACACAGAATTGCTGGAAGGTTTTCTTTGGAACGATCTTTTGTCGTTTTTATTTCTGCTTCTACTTTGCAAAATGGCAGCTAAAACGCGCCAATGTTTGATGCCCCGCAAACATTCAAGCATAAACACTGCAATGACGCACAAAGCAAACGAATTAAAGCGACCGAGGGAGAGAGAGAGGAAAATAACAGGCAAAGCGACAAAACAATCCGCGAACGAATAATGTTGACTTTTTACATTCGAAAACCCATTCGAAATGAAGAAAAAAGCAAACGAACGAGCGAACGAAAGACGGCAGCCAAACGATTCCGGGACATTCTTCTGCACAAATAGTTTAAATCTTTAAATTATCATTATCATTTTATTTCCGTTGAATTCATGATATTTATTTTATCGCACGACCAAAATGTGCACCATGCACGAAACGAACAACACACAGGAACTGCAAGTGCAACGGCAAAGAACGGAATTGAACCGGGACTATGTAAGTGAAAGCAAAAGCGAAGCGAAACGAAACGAAATGAATGAAACGGACAAGTGAAAGAGCGATTGCGAAAAATGCGCGCGTTAAACGAAGGAAAAAGAAAAATTTGCTATCAGAACGCTATAATAATTATTATGCCAGTCAGCTGATTCGATTAAAGCTAACACAGGTTTTCATTTCGTCGTCGCTATTCTTGAGCGCACGCTTTTCGATTCCTTTTCGAAAATTTTCTCACTTACTCGTTCTCTTTCCATCACCATTTTTCCCGTCGCATTTTTGTTGTTCTTCTTTTCTGTTTTTTTTCTCTCCATCCATTCTCGTTCGCGCGCCATTCATTTTGATTATTTTCGTCCGTTTCGATTTGGCTCTGATTTTCTCTTATTCGCTCTCAGTTTTGCGTGCGCGCTCACGCTCCCGGCCGCCTCTGACGAATGATTACAAGAAATTGTGTGAGAATATTTGAATTGCATACTTTAGTGTGCCAGTTTTAATTTTCGAGTCTATTCAATACGTTTAACGGATGAGAATTATTCCAGTGGGTACTGATAGATAATGAAGCAGAAGAGATTTAAAGAAATGGCAGACCAAAATAAATGTTGGCAAAATAGAAAGGAATAAAGAGAGCGGGTAGGGAGAAAGAATGCGAGCAAACGATCAAGTAAAATTGCGATGTGAAAAATGGATACAGAGAGAATGGGCCCCACTACACACACACAGAGAGAGAGAGAGAGAGAGAGAGAGAGAGAGAGAGAGAGAGAGAGAGACGATGTGCGGACGATGTTGCACCATGTGAATGAAATGAACGAAAAACCGGAAATTATTCAAACAATTCGGCAAAAGTGAAATATTATTGTAGCTGAATGAATTGCAAATGGTAAAGAAATGACTTTGGTGTGTTGGACGGCGTTGATTACATGTTGCGTATTCTTATACCGCTGATGCCGTGGATTGGTGCAGCAGCAGCAGCAGCGAATGAAATAAAAGTGGAACAACGGTTGGAACTATTTTAAAGGAAGAATGGAAATAACATTCCATTACTGCAGACGTATCCAAGTGCGACTTGTCGGAATATGAAATGAATTTTTCGCGGTGTTTGCAATTTAAATTACGTTTGATTTCAACATTATTCGGTGAAATAATTACATTGGTTTGCGTTGAGCGGGAATGTGGTTGATTTGGGTGACAGCGAACAATTCGAAAAAGTCAATCGAAGTTCACAATTAATCAATTGTTAACAATGGAATAATTCCAATTGGGACGTTCATCGAACTGACAATTGAATGTCAGTTAGCAACTGAGGGACGGTGAAACTTAGTGCGATTGAATGAGCTGAAAACAATGCCTCTCACCCGGTCACGGCATGTTAATTGTATTGCATGCGATGATGCTCAATATTGTACTAGCGTTACGCAACACATGAGGTGTATTCGTAACAGTAATTCACTTTAGTTTCAATTTAAAGCAACAATTTCTGTGATGTCATTAAATTCGGTTAAGACTTGGCTACCCTATGAATAAACGCTCATAAGCGCATCTTTCCGGATACACAGTATTTTATCATTTCCCCGAAGATAAACACGTGCAAACACAATAATGGGTGTCGCAAATTCATTCCGTCACACTCACTACCACATGCACACAGATATCCAAAGCGCGCTACAAATACACTTAACAAACAAATACGTCTGATGGAAAATCACGGAAATTGCCTTACCGATAAATAAACAGACTTAACTTACTCGGATAGCTTTTGGAAACAGATGAAAACTTTTTCAATTTAATGGTGTTAACCAAAAAAAAGAAGAAGAAGAAGAAGAAGAAGAAGGAGAAGGGAAAAAAGTGTATACAACATGACACCGAACCACAGAATGAAAGCGAGAAAGTGGCATCAGCAAAGAATGGTTAGCAGCCAAATCGCACATATTAAGCCAAATCGAATAAATAGCTGAGAATATTCGTACAATTTTCATTGAGCGCAGGGCGCATCGCGCGCGTGCACAATCCACTGCACAATGGCGTTGCATGAAAATATGGAAATGTTGATGCTTGGTGGTACGACACACATTTCTCTCAGTTCGGTTCGCTCTCTTTAAACACTTTTGTATTCCGAAAATTAAGCTGGGTAGAGTGAAAAATTTAAGAAGCACATATATTATAAATAGGGCCATGGGGTACACACTGTACCAACGTAATTACATATACATTTCAGGCCAAAAAACATCGTTTGCATAAATTTCTTTCGCCAAACTTTATTATTTTAATCTCGTAACCATTTCCGTGTTCGGAATCCTCCCGAACTTTCAACTATTTCTTCAAAGATTCCCAATTCTTTTTAATTTTTTCTCTCTCGTTTCGGTCGGATGTATCAAGTGAGCAGTTGTGTGTGTGTGTGTGTATGCAACAATCGCGCTCCTTCTTTCGACAACTTTTTTTTCGCTCCATTTTCTTTGGGCGCTCTCTGCGTTCTTTGTTCGTTGTTCCCACTCGACGAAACAACAAACTTTGAAAAATTGCAATGGTGTGTTTGTTCTGTTCGCATACCTCTTTTGTTCAATTTATCTTGTGCTTGCCAAATCTTTTCCTGAGCACATTTCATTCTATATATCGAATGCATTCACTCTGCGCTCAACGTAACAACATTGGATAGATGGATGCATGTGTGTGCTATATGTTAATGAAAAATTAAAAAATTTCACATGTAATATCGTAAATAATTAACCTACCGTAGTGTTGTGCAAACAAAGAACGACGACGAACAACTAGGGAAAATATAAGAAATGCCTGAATGGTTGCCTTTCAATAGTTTCCTGCTTCGAAACCAATTAATAGTTTCCCGGCTAATTTTTCTTTAGTTTAAATTTAATATTCTGATGTGAATACACCCTTGAAGTAGTTGCATTGCATACCACATCAACACTTTGTTATGCTTTTTATTCTTCCGCCTCTCACTCGCTCGCTTGCTCGCTCTCTTTCTCGGTTCTCTGTGTTAATACTTTGCTCGCTTCCTACTTCACCTACTTGTTTTTGGTGTGCGCTTGGCATGGCACCGAAAAATCAATGGCTGTGAATATAGTCGCATGCTTTCAACATTGAACATAGTAACACATTTTAAAAGATTGCTCTTCGAAAATTTCACACTAGAATTTATTGCATTGCTCCAACGATTCCAAATAGTTTGAACACATGTATTTGAACCGGAGAGAACTAGCGAGAGAAGAGTAAAAAAACGGAGTGAAATGCGCGAACGAGAGAGAAACGGAGAGAAAGAGAGAGGGAGAGAAATAGGAGCAAATAATCTGCCACATTTTCTTATTATTTACTTGTCTATTGGCGAAAAACGTTGTGCTTCCATCTTTTATTCGTTTTTTCTGACAACAACGAGCATACACACAACAAAAACCAAAGCGAGAGAAAAAAAAACACATTTATATACATTTTTATGCATATATATCTTCAGGAGCGTTCTTTTTTTTTCATGATCGTTGTTATTATTAATATTATGAGTTGGCGACACACTTTCTTGGCAAGCGCTCAATACATGCACACAAACAATGATGCAGACAAGCCAGCTAACTGAAAAGGAAGCTGTAGAAAATAACAATTTTTCGTGGGCTTTTTTTTCTCTCGCCATTTTTCCCTTCCCCATTTCCCTTGTCGTTTTCTTTTCTCGCTTGCTTGCTCGTTGGCCCGCTTTCATTCATTCTTTCTTCAGATGGCTACTTTTTTTTTGTTTGTAGCCACTTGTTTAATATCATTACTATATTTTCAAAAGAAATAGGTTGAAATGTCATTCTATTGTAATCTATAGCCTAGAGTTTGTGTCACGTAGCAATTTTTTCTATTCCAATAATAATCGAAGTTAAACTGCACGCTTCAGACGGCAAACGGCAACATGCACTAAAAATGGATAAACAAACGTTGAGCGAACAAGCGGGCGTGCGCGCACAGCAATAAGAGAAAAAGCAAGCACCGCTCGGTGTATGGTAGGAAGGGCAAAAGGAACAACAAGAAATTGCGGAAAATGGCACAAACGGCAGAAGTAAAAAAAAAAAA
Source organism: Sitodiplosis mosellana (assembly GCF_009176505.1). Classification (NCBI taxonomy): domain Eukaryota; kingdom Metazoa; phylum Arthropoda; class Insecta; order Diptera; family Cecidomyiidae; genus Sitodiplosis; species Sitodiplosis mosellana. The sequence continues at coordinate 7,342,035 of NW_022601467.1, read as the reverse complement.
ATAAACAGCCAACATCATAAGATATAAAATACATATCGCAAACAACTGTGATGATGAACGGTTACAACAATGTACCCGTAAAATGCAACGAACGAATCTCAGATTGGAAGGTAATCTTTGATCGAAATATTCTTCGAAACATAAACATAAATTTGACGTGCACTTCGCGAGGATCATAAAAAAATTCAATATTTGTCATGGTTTACTTATTTTTGCTTCTATCTTTTACTCGCCCGTCCATCTGCTCTTTCACGCTGTCAAGAGCTCGATCTATTTATTGTCGAATTACTCACTCCGAAAACAAGTGTAATTACTGTAAATGCGGTCAAGGTGGAAAATGCTGTAAGTTTGTAGGAAAACTATTACGAACAATTGAAAATTACCGATTTTGATTGCATTGTTGTATCTCCTCGCAATCGTTATTTTCAGTCGTTCTCTTTTGGCACTATCAAAGCAATAAAATGTTGTTGTTGTTTTTTCTTCTCAATTCGAAATTGAAAGTATCTTTTTTCGTGAAATGTTTATGTACTTTTATTGCAGCAACAAAAATCGACTATACCATGAATTTTGCCATGGTGGTGCTGTGAACAGCGGAGAGATAAAAGTAGTGCTTTTGCGTTTGATACATTCATGCCAACACACAAACACACACACATAAATTGCGAAAGAATCTTGTATCGTAAGTCAATAAGCCATGTTTGTTTTACTAGAGTTGCTGCGACTCTAAATGGATAAAATACGGTAATAATATTGGCCACGCTTATATCAATATTCTCAACTAGTAGCGATCGAGCCAAAGTCAGACGTTGAGCAGCGTAGAGATTCACATAAAATCAGCAATTCATTTCGAATATGAATGAAAACGGGGGAGCCGATAGTCATCATACACGTTAAGCACATTTATGGCACATAAAATCGAACGCAAGAAAGGTATGTGCAACAATCGGGATACAAAGTATTAATATTTGTGGCTATGATTCAATACGATGACGAACTGCACACTGTGCGTACAAACACAATGGCGTATCGACCAAATAAAGTAATATATATCGAATGGTCAGCATTTTGGATGGAGAAAACTAAGTAATGTTTTTATGGTTCGCTTTTTTTTATATACTTGCCAACACGACACTTTATGCACTGTGTAGGCAAAGGTAAGTCTAGCGAAGGTGCGTTGAGGGCTTCGGATCAAAATAATATGGTTTCCATCAATAATCATGGAAATTCAAGATATGAATCTCATCAAGGACGATAGACTTTGATAAAATATACAATGCTGTAGCGATGATGGATCGCATATCATCACGATTCCAAGGTTTTGACACAAATCCAAATTCGAATTGGTGCTCATACACCGTGTGTCATACATTCCGAATTAATAACCAAACAACGAAAATAAGAAAAATCGAGAGAAAATACGTGGAAACTGCTATCGTGGGCATCCCAATTGTTTTTGCTATTTAAATGAAAATTATGATTATAGATTAGTTTTGCCGGCACACAAGAACTTATTGGGCAATCACACACCTTCGATACAGTCATCAGTTAACGTATCGCCATACATTTTTATAAAGCCGATATCATCACGGTACAAAATTTATCTATAAATCCAATTTTGGCTCTGCGACAAAAACGGAGCGCACGTATTTGATGCGCTTTATTGAGTTTTAGGGAACAGCGAGAACGACTGCGGCCAATGGGGTGAAAAAATATTGGACTCCGGTGAACGATGTGTTTCGTGTTTAGATGAAAGTCATCTCGAGAAAGCGAACAACAACAACAAAAAACACACGAAACGAAATTAAAACCGATAATTTTCCGACAGCGACGGAGATGTGCAGATAGTGAAAAAGTGGCAGAAACATTTTCCGTTCGGTTTTTTGTTGCTATCGTTTCTCATCTTCAGTTTCAGTTATTGCTGCTGCTGTCGTTGTGTCTTTTTCTTTTTCATAGGCCGGTTTTTGGTCGAAATAAGTCAGTCGAGTTGAATTGATTGCGAGCGAAAAATACAATTGTTCCAGGCATCAAATTTTATTGAGAAGTTAGTGAGTATGTATGCGTGTGTGTGTGAGAGAGAGAAAGAGAATGAATTTCGTGCGAGTCGAATCACGCACGAGAGAGCGTATTAAATCGTTTTTAACATTGGTGCTCTGGTTACGGCATGCTGAATCTAAATATATCGTCATCATTGCCGTTGAAGTCGTGTAGTCGCAGTCGCCGTCGCCGTCGTCTTTCCTTCATCAGCATGTTCGTGTCTTCTTGGAAGCAACCGCACCGCTTCAAAATGATAAACGACATTTAATCGGATTAAAATAATTACATTCCATTAACACTGCGGAATTAGTATCGTTCCGAAGCAAGGACGGACAAATAGAATTCAAATTGGGCGACGGGTAGGTTCGTCGCTAGAGTATCGGCTCGCTGTGCTTGAATGTGTGTCTGAGTCTCTCGTTCACTAACTAAAACATCATGTGACCTCTCACCAACCAACTTTTGTTATTTTCACTTCATGCACAGACGACTAAGAAGAGATGCGAAATTCCATTGGCTTACGAGACACTTATATTTATTTAGATAGATTTTGTTGTTGCCACCGCCTCATTTCATCTCCCTTTGCAAGCTTAATGCTGTCATTTTTTCCATTTGTCCATCGTTCGTGCATACACAAAACTCTGACATTTTCTATATCCATCTCTCTCTCTCTCTCTTCTCTCTACTTTTTCGTTTACTGTGCACAGAAACACACAAATATTTCAGGCAATTTGCTTGGCTGGTTGCTACATTTCATCATGGCTATGATGAGAAATGCTGAAAGTCGAAAAATAAAATACGACACGCAGATGAAAGATGTCAAATCCACGAGAAAAAGTAGGAAAAATACGAAAATTGGATCTAAGGCGAAAATACGCCAGAGCCAAAACGCTCAAATCACCAAATTAATGTGCCTTTGAGTGATGCGTGCTCGGATGTTACATTCCAATAGTTCTGTATGTGTAAGCCACTTTCAGTGCTCTCACATATACAACATCAGTCTCAAGACGACAGAGACTTACACGGGGTACGAGCAGGAGGCAACATTTACAAGCGGTTAGTTGAATATGTTCAGTTTTAAGCTTCAGACACTCAATACTGAATGATTCGCATTAGCGGATATTTGGCCGGTTTGTGTGTGTATGTGCGCTCGCTGTGTGCTCTCTTTTCAGTCGAAGCGATAGCAAATCCAACAACCGACAACGTCGCATTCATTATACTTTTGTTCTGCTCATCACTAAGGCATGGCATAGTCATAAACAATTTGTGTTTTAACGTTAATTTGATCAATTGAGTACTCAGTTTTTGGCTTGAGACTATGTGCTCTTTTGTTTTCAGGCTCTCCCACGTTACGCCATTCGGTCTCAACCGATGAGATGCAGAGCAAGAGCGAGATAGAGTGAGAAGAAGTAGACCAAAGTGTATCGAAACAATGCGTCGAATAAAATTTCTCCGCTATGTTCGAGATGGGAACAAAACGTCTCAAATTTCATTGACGTGATGGTATCCGGGTATGCGTTCACATGATAAAGACAGCGTCAGATAATTTATCACCAATAGTGACTCAAAGTCTAACGTTTCCAAACAGTTCTGCATACAGCAGAAATTTAGTTGGTTTTGGTTTTCCTTCGTTTAGATGCGAATACTTGGAATTTCACCGATTTGATGATGAAAATGAAGGAGAAAATGGGCAGAAGTATTCAGAGAACGTCAAGCGCAATTTATGTCGATATATCAGCACGCATCGCTATTTGGAAGATCGGTTTCCCGAGATTAGCAACGAACGAATATTTCATGTGTGTGTATTTTCTTTTCATTTGCGACACGAAAAGCATGGAAACCTTTCCGTACAAATACATCGCCCGGGGATTTTCTGAAAATTCAAGTTATGCGTATTTCGCTCAATTGGAATCGATCGATTGCTCTACTATCGGCGGCCCTCAGCCAAATCTGCTTTAACTTATTTCAGATTATTTCATTTTGAAAATGAATGGCGTTTGTTCTACGTGCAGTTTGCCATTCGCATACACACAAGAGCACATTTTCATAAGTGTAACATAAATAAATACAATAAATTCTTTTTCTTTTTGCACACGGTCGGGCCTGTACGAGCTTAATAAATTCAATAAAAAAGCCGAAAGTTTGGTAAGATTGTTTGTTTGCAAAAAGCTCGCAAAAGCAAAACACGCACACACAAAGAGAGAGAGAGAGAGAGAGAGAGAGAGAGAGAGAGAGAGAGAGAGAGAGAGAGAGCAGGCGAAAAAAACGGATCAGCTCGATTGTTTGAGATGAAATTTTTAATGGAGTACCCATAAAGTTTTATCGCCGGTTCGGTAGCGGCTCATGGCCGTGCTCTCCGTTGTGTCGACCAAATTGAGGTGGATCACAACCACATTATAATACAAATGGATGATGACTAGCTGTTTTCGGTCGCAAGTGTACCGCAACAACGGCTCGTAAAAAAGAAGAAGATAGAATGATACGTCGCTGATTGTCTATAAATAAGTTGTGATTTTTTTTATCTTCGGATCTGCGGAACAATAAAAATTGTAAATCAAAATTAAAGATCATTACGGCCGGTATTGTGGGTACGGGTGGTGTTATTGTGGAGCACGATTTCATCTCCATTTCATCAAAGGAAAAGAAAAAAATTGAAAAGAATAAGCAGATGAAGAAGAGAGAAAGCCGCATGCGAAAAAAACAATAAATTCACTCAAATTGTGTATATTTTATGGATTTATCTTGAATCGCTACCGGAGTCATTAAGCGACACAAAGAATGCTAAAAGTGTTCCCTCGTCGCATTCATGGCAGCACCGGTGGATGGCTGACTGGCTGGCTGGTTGTTGAATTTGATCAAGGTGAAATAATCGTCATGCGAGATTCATTTGTGTAGCGATACGTGTCTTATTGAGAAATTGAAAAGGATGAAATGTCATATTTCACCTTTTGTGATTTCAATGGCATTAATGTATTAATGTTGCGAATACGACGCCAGATAATAACAACGGCAATTTGAATAATCCGGTAGGTGTTCGTTCGATTCGATTTATTTTATCGTCAAATAAATGGTATGCACCCCAAAAACACACATACACACACAATGCAACTCAACGCCAACGTTTTATACGTTCATTTTACCTTGTATTTTGTGCGCTTTCATTGTTCGTCAAGGGCTCAGAAAGATTCGCGTACGTGAATGACAAAAATCGGAACACAAAAATTCGCACATACATGCGAACGTATGCCAAAACATAGATTACGATATGGTGGGACAAATAGAAATTACTGTTGACGAATAAAACGAATCAGCGCATGAATGAATGAATGAACGTCGCGAACTAAAGACGATAGGAACTATGCAATTTTTCTTTCTCTACCCTCAAAAGCGTCGTATATTGAATTTTTCTTCACTATTTCGGGCACGCATTCATAGATCCCAACACAATGGCACTAAAAGATATTTGAGATATTCGCACATTTTAAGAGTACAGAGCATAAATTACAAAGTCGTTGTACCGAAATTCGTTCGTTTCACCAGTTTTATATTTATGTATGTGTGTGTGTGTGTGTGTGTGTGTGTGTGTCGTATTTAGTCGATTGTAAAGCATGAGCATGAAATGCGCTTGGGCTCAAATTTGCATTTACTCAGCACGGCTATAAATAACATGACTGAATACAAAGCAAAGTATAGTAAAGCTTGTTGTATGCTTTTGGCTCCAAGTCTTTGTCACCATTGCTCTTGTGGCTGGGAGAGAATGAAAGTGACAAAAAAAAACTATCATGTCGATTGCGATAAAAAGTTGGATGTTGTAAAATGAGTCGATGTATGTAATGTTTGCGATGTCATTAGCGGAATGAAGGAATAGAGCGTGTTCATTATTAGCACAGTAAATGTTTGTTACGTTCAAAGGAATTTACGTAGAAAAAAAAAGGTTGCTCATAAGATTTCCTACATACTAGTATTAGTGCCTCTCATTTACATCACACAATTTCTGAAATTACACATGAAAGAAAAGAACTGTGTGTGTGTGTGTTGTCTGTGTCACAGAGAGAACGACATATTTTCCGTAATCATCGCACTCATCATCCAATTTCACTTTTCTGGTTATGCGATTCGAGTTTTTCAAACTCTCTCTCTCTTTGATTGAAAGCAAAGCTTTTAATACAAACGCCAGCTGTGAAATTCAAAGAGCACATACGCTTTACAAAGTTCTACAAACACAAAAACCAACAAAAAAAAATGAGGAAAAGTCTTTTTGAAGAATTCCATTTTTGAGCCAAATCACCGAACCAGTGTGTGACTTGTGGTAATGTTAACCAGACGACAAAGATTCTATGAAATGATCAGACTTTTGCGCATCTATTCATTTCAACATTTGGTCTCGCTTCTTCTCTAAAATTGAATAAAATTGCCGCGGCCTCTCAACTATGATGACGACAACGCCAACAACGGATCAGAAGTAGCAGCTCAACACTAGCACCATCAACTCTGAAACTATATATACGACGATGGCAGTGATGGCAGTGATGGCAATGGCAGAAGAAGCCATTTTTCGTTGCTACATACAAATGAGCCGTCCAATTAACGTTTTAACTTTTTCATGCTTCATACAAAAACGAAAATTTTCCCGAAAATCTGGACTGTGTGAATTGAAGAAAAATAACATCATCATTCACCCCGCACAAATACACACACGCATATATGTACTTACACATTGTATAAATTTGAGCGCAAAGTGAAATGAAATAAAATAAAATAAATAAGCATAAATAAATTAATGTGACCCAATGGTGGTAGTTTTGTAGTTTATAACTCTGTGAAATGGTGTGTATGTATACGTATGCGTTTGAATTCATTTTTGGCATTTCGGTTTAGATTGAATTATTTGATACGAGGCCAGAAATTCATGTGAATTTCCGTTGGAATAAATGGTAATTTAAATGTAGATTCCATGCAATAAAAAAGGGAAAATCTCCACCACTTATTATTAAAAATGCTTTTGTGTGTTCGCACATATACGCATTGTTGAGCTATTGCTGTGTATATTACCATTTTTGTCCATTGCCATTTCATTTCGAATATAGTCCGAATACTGAGCGACAACGGCGGCCGGGGCCGAGCATTTTACACTGCTGCTATGTGTGTGTGCGTTGATTTTCGTGTCGGATTTGAAGTTCACATGCACACCCATTCACACATGACAGTGCTATTGCCCTTTTGCCATTGTGCATTACGATCTACACGCACAACGTTAGAGTGCTATTATGAGTGTAAATACTCGACTACCGGTACCCCAATGAGCCGAACACCAATTGCTACAGTTACTAGTGTTACTGGTCCCTGCAATGACTAATGTGTGCAGACGCGCGCACATACGCGTGCACACACACCGAACCAACACATAAACACCGCATATCAAATTTCCGCTTAATAACGCTTTGGTTGTTAATAATAATAACTTATTATCGTTATTGTAATAATTTCTGTTCTCACTCACACGAATGCCCACCCGTAAGGCATACGAGCGACAAAGTGCCACTTGAATTTTCTCGTTGCGGTTTAACTTGCGCGCTCTCTCTCTCTCTCTCTGCTTCGAATATTGATTCTTCCACCGAAATTGCTGACGTATTCATTTGTCTGCACTCTTTTGCCGTTTAGAGATTTTTCAATGAAAATTACCATGATATGGTGTCATACACTTCACTTCTCTCTCTCTCTCTCCCGCTGAATTTTTTTCTCGTTTTTCGCACCAAGATACTACGCAACTCATCATCACGAAGCATCGCTCGATTAGCTTATGTACAGCTCTTTGCGTTCCGGTAGTTTTTGCAAATGGAAATGTTTAAGTTGTGAAAACATGCCATGTAGACAGAGATACTCATTTTCCTTTGCATCAAACACACACACACACATCTCGCTTACAATCCGTATGTGTTAACGAAATAATTGTGCATGTGTATAAACTCGAGATTGTGTGAGGAATGTAGGAGCGAATGGTCTATTTTCACATTGCAAAATGCAAAATATTTTATCACAAAAGCCACAATAGTGTAATTAAAACTTGTCATCCAAAACCTTTGTACATTATATGGGTTCAAAATATTGTATGTTGGCCCCATTGAGTTTTGCCCGGTTGACGGAGAGAGAGAGAAATAGAGAGAGAAAGCACCGACAGCTCCTCTATTTCTCGGTGTGTATGCTGTATAAAAACAGATATGCACGCAGAAGCAGAGAGAGAGAGCGGTATATTGGAATAGTTTTTGGTACATCTAAAGCTCGGCACTGAACCGAACCGAACCAAAGCCAAATAGCAGCAGTAGAGCAGCACAGTACAGCATACAAGTTGAAACAAGACCACCACCCCGTACACCAGGTCTATCGTAAATGTCATCCGAAAAGCAATAACTTATATTACTAAATACAATACACTTATGCAAACACACCACACATACCCAAAAACAAACACACACATAGAGAGAGAGAGAGAGAGAGAGAGAGAGAGAGAGAGAGACATGCACATGGGCACACACAAGAAATTAGAGGCAACTATGAACCAGATTCAAAAACCAGAACGACTCTCACTCACAGTCACATGATCATTTGCTATGTTCATGCACTCATCGTCGACAACGAATAATTCACATTATCATTATGCGTGTACACGAAGTTCTTCGTAGATTTTAAATGCAAACGAGCTCATTCACTTCGATGCTAACGCGCTCCAGTTTACAGCGCACACACCAAGTCTTTTTCTCTCTCTCTCTCTCTCTCTCTCTCTCTCTCTCTCTCTCTCTCTCTCTCT
>NW_022601467.1:7286465-7333189 GCF_009176505.1 Sitodiplosis mosellana | reverse complement strand
TCTCTCTCTCTCTCTCTCTCTCTCTCTCTCTCTCTCTCTCTCTCTCTGTGTGTGTGTGTGTGTGTGTGTGTTCAAAAACAAGCTTTTTTATGTTGCCAACGCAAAGAACCAACGGTAATCTTTATTCATACGACCGAAAAAAGGGAATCAAAGAGGAAGATAGAGAGATGGAGTGAAAAAAAAAGTCGAGTGAGAAAATTGCACGCTCCTCGTCAGTGGTATTTAATGCCAAAAATCAAACCAAGTCAATCATCTCGTAAGCCATCGAATCTGAATCATTCCCAATCTTTTCCCTCCATAAAACCATAAGCTTGAATAACATTCCGCCAATCTATCGGATTAACTTTTTACCGTATGCATATTAATAATGTGCTAACAAATGGCATATGCCCGTATTCATGTTGTTCGATGTATTTTGTGTGTGGGTGATAACGTGCACGGTTCTCGAATCGCAATTTCAAATCACAAAAACGCAAATGGAAATGGAAAAATCCGAAGAAACCAAGTGAATGTTTGATTTTAAATCCACCTGCATCAGGCCATGTTCGTACGCATCAAACATTTTAACTAATGAAGAAAATCTGCGCATTGACATTTCATGAGCTCTGATTCACGACCAACAGTGAGAGAGGAAGGTAGAAAACGATTTAATTTCGGAAGCTACGCTTATTTTCTCTCTCTCTCTCTCTCTCTCTCTCTCTCAACACTGTATAATTTCTGAATTCAACGGAAAAAAATGTAATTCATGGATGAGAGTAACATCAAAGTAAAGCGTGGCTGAGTGTTTACTTTAGCCCGTAATTTACTTGAATGCTTATTATTATATTTACAACAAATACCAGCTACAATGGATTGGGATGTGTGTCTTTGTGTACATTTTATTCGGCTAAATGTTATTACATTTATACATCTTTTAGCTATTTGCATTGTTTGGTTATTATCAACTGTTTGTGTGAGCCACGGATTCTTTTCTCTCACTCACTCTCTCTCTCTCTTTTCTGTTTTGCACCAAACTTGTTTGTCTGCATTTTCTCAGTTGAGCTATCGTAATCGCAAGTTAGTCCAAATAAAGAAAAAATGAAACATGCCGACGGAAAAAAAATTGTAGCATGGCGAAAATGGTATGTTTTCGTAGTTGTTTGAAAGTCTTGGAAATTGCGAAAATAGTTCATGTTTCATTCGCATTTTCCCCTCTCTCTTTTTCTCTCACCCTTGTCGCACTAGCAAGGATGTTCCGTTCAGTCTGTCTGTCAGCTAAAAGCATCACAGAAGAATAAATTCGAGAAGAAACCAGCCAGCACTCGAAGTAGATCGAAATTTTTTCTTTGCCATGCAAGAGCTATTCTTCTCCATTTTGCCTTGAACATCGTGAAATTTGGAATGGTCTCAAAGAGAGAAGACACTTTAGCAAAAGAAGTTTATTGAAGTCAAAGAATTGCACATTTAATTTTCCATTGGTGTGGGCTATCTTTTTTGTTCGCTCTCTTCATCTCTACTTTGCCATTTGCTGATGGTTCCGCTGCAATAAACAGAGCATACAAACCCAGTGCAAATCATAAAGCATAGCGTTAGCAACGAGCAGAAGCAAATGAAATATGAGGAATATCAAATATGGAACGAAAATCAACATTGACGCATTGCACTCGTGAACGAGTGTATTTTTTTCTTCTCTGAGCCAGCCAAAAGGATGAACATTTCTACATCTTTTGGCAATTAGTTCGACGAAAGTATTTATTCTGCTTAATTAAAACATTAATTTAATTGGATGGAAATTTACGAGTACACCAGCCCCAGACAGACACACTCATGCACACACAATCAGAAAACATGTTACGTTTTTTTTAAATCTTCTGTTGTTGTGGAGTACAATTCCTTTTGAGGTTTTTGTTATTACAATTTGAGTGTTTATCTTGGGTAAATTTGGCAAACACTCCGTTAACAATTTATATGTTTTATTATTCTAATCCGTGCGTTGTTGCTCGTCTCGATTGCCCTTCTTCCAATTTTTGGGTTATTAAGTTTTACGGTGCAAATTTTATGGATTATAACCATAACAACTGATATTGTTGGTAACTATCGGTTTGTGTGTTTGTGTGTGCGTCGCTCAGCAATATTTTGCTGTCATGAGTCATAATTATGATGGATGGGTGACGAAACGCAGATTTTTCGCGAATTTGCAATGGGAAAACAAATATCATGAGCCCAAAATGAATGGCTAAATCCCTCTATTTGGTTGAATCAAATTTCATTTTCCATTGCAGTCAAAATGTGAATGCGACAAGAGGCGAAAAATGACTGAACCAAAGGACACACACAAAAAATTGCGAAATAAAGTGGGTCATTGCATGTCACGTTGATTCATTCTACATTATCATTGCCCAAACAGTCGCTTTCAGATTTCAGTGATTCATTCTCTACTCTTTTTTTTCCTCTGTTCGGAATTTTTGGCCAGCTTACGTAACGCGAATCCCACGAATCATGCAACCAAACGGAAAATAGACAATAGACGACGAATAACCGACAAAAAAATCCGTGCAATGCATAGAGAAAACGTACAGCATTTCAAAATCCCACAGCAACATGAGAGATATTTTATTTGCGTGGTAAAGCGTTATTTTTCTCTTGTTTTTTTTTTCTCTCTCTGATTTTGCTTTAATCTTTCGGTTGTACACAAGCCTTTACTAGGAAGGTTTTAAGTGTGTGTATGTGTGTGTGTGTGTGTTAAATTTGTGCTTGTAAAATAATCACTTGAGGATTTGTCGTCATTGTTTTGCACTCTTTTCTATCATCATGAGGTTTGAATTGCGAGGCAAAAAAATAGTTACGGTGCACAGATAGAGGGGAAGAGAGTGACGAAACGTCAACGGTAGTCATTGAATGAAATTTCGTAAAGTATGTTCGCCTGTTTGTGTACGACCAAAATAGAGGATGGCATATATATGAGATACAAAATGGAAATCCCATACGAGAGAAGAAGATGGCAAAAGAACTCGGTGTACAGCGAGCGCAGAAAAAACAACAACCCAAACTTTAGAGAAAAAAAAAGACAGAAAGAGAAAAAAAAAACGGGAGAGACACAAAAATGGGAATGTGCTGATCCGCATAAAAATCCATTAGTCAAAATCCAAATAAAAATTCCATTAAAATGTTTACAACGCATTCGATAATAATTTCATTTAAGTTTTTAAATCAATCAATGTCGACGTACCGATAGAAGGCATGAGATGGTTCAACGTTTCGCTATACATCTGTGCATGGTCTAGATATGAAATTGACATGAGTACCGTGGTGCTTGAGACGGAGCGAGGCAGTGACGGTGGCAAGAAGCGAAGCGAACGAGCGAGCAAATGTTGAGTGAGCGTGCAACGCGAGCAAAACGACGAGCTGCTCAATGCAAGTTATTATCATGTTATCGATTACGTTTTCCCACTGGTGCACAGATTAATTTGTTTGCGCTGAACATACATACATTAGATGGATTTCGCATTTTTCCAATCAAATTAAATTTTTGAAATGGCAAAACCATCATTTACGCCACACCAGTCATAATACATTACTCCAAACATATTAAATTCTTATGAATTATGCATTAGCTGGGAGTGCGAGTGGGCGCGTTAGACAGATAGATAGACAGAACGGAGCACAGCCGTGCCGAGCAAAGCATTTCAAATTGCTGTCGTTCAATTTGCTGAGGTGTGCGCAGATCTATTATAGTTGTCAATCTTATTAAAGATTAATGTGTTGGAAGAAAATCCGAAATTGTGGCCATTCCGGTAATTTACGAGCCATTATGCAGTTTATTAGAGTGATAGATATACATATAGATAAAGATATATATAAAATGTGCCATGGACAAGCAGAGATAAATTGTGTGAAATGACATAGAAATAAGGAAAAAAACGCAACTTAATCGCTGATTTGGAAAATTTAGAAAATGGTGTCAGCAGCACATGTTCGAAAATTATTGAGTAAGTCGTCAGAATACCGCGTGGAAAATTCCATTTGTTAAATCCAATTTAATTTCACCATTTGAGCACATATGCTAATCGAAATGTGAATTCCCATGATTTTTTCTTGTCGTCGTTGTTATTGTTATTGCCATTTAACTCGGTGAAAAACATCGATGATAAATAAAATGCGATTGTTTCAAACTGATTTAATTTATTAAACAAAATGAATATACTATCGCAATGGCATTGACAGCGAATATATGCCGTGTGCATACCGATTGAGTGGTTGACTTTACGAAGATTAACTCGTTTTCAGATTAAACTAATTAACCAATGCATATTCAATGACCACATTGATACAACCAGCTGCACAAATTATTTATCCAAATAGAATAATTGATATAAATATCTTCTTCAGTGGAACTCATGCTTTAGTTGAATGTTTCAACATTAAAAAGTGAGGAGAAATAAAAAGAAAGTGTTTGTTGAGCGTTTGCTCCAATGCACTTTTGAATCGCTGAACAACGATGGTCGTTTAAGTCCGCGAGTTCAAACATGTACGCCAAATACAATGTTCAATACATGTGAGCAAGCCCGCCATGGATGTGACACATGTTTGCTGCAGCAAACTATTCCAATTTTGGATGAAACAAAAGATATCCTTAGGGACTTTTTAATATTAAATACGTTCGCTTATGTTTTCGCTTTTCGGTTGCTGTAAACACGCTGCGAATTCATCATTGTTTTTTTCTTCTTCGCTTCTGTGTGTTGTTTCGGTACACTTTACTAGCGATACCTATCTGTCGAATGAAAAACAGTTCATTGGTGTGCACTAAATTACGTCCTTGGAATATGTTTACATTGCATCTTGTGCGCGTGTGCTTTTTGTTGTTTCACATTACTTAATTCTTCTGTTTGGCCATGCGAGATGCTCATTTTGGATGGTTTTTGTCTTATCTTCGTTCACATTTCGCCATCATCGTCTCGTTAAGTGTATGGGACAGGCACACACACACATACACACATGCGGGTGGTCCGCCCAACGAAAGGCCATGCAGATCGTTGCATAGCACATTTGCATTTTTGTAGAAGCATCATTGTATGTGCACCATTTCCATAGAAAAGTTAAAAGAGTCTGCCTTAAAGGTATGATGATGAGCACAAAACATAGACACACATACTTTTGTTTGTACACATTGTGTAAAAATGAGCGCACACATTACAAAGAGACAAGAAAATCGCACCGATGCCATCAAGGAAAATATTCACTTTATCATATATTTTTTTCTCCCTATGCAGAAATTAGATGCCATTTGTAATGTTGATGTTTGCCTGCATCCGGAAGACATTGAAAAGACGAACACCGACCGACCAACCAACCAACAAAACATTACCGAAAATCAACAACAACAACACACAAATAATGTGCAATAAAGAATCCCCTCCTGTGTGTTTCACCTCTTGGCGTGTGTATATTTTTGCATGGCGTTTTATTCATTTGCCTTATGACATCATCAACGTTACAGAATATGCCCGTCCGCCGTCAAGTACATGTACCACCAACCCACTGATTGTATATTAGTATTTCTATCTCTTGTTTTCCCTCTCTATCTCGATGCTTCCTCCCGTTTGCCTTTGCTACTTCTAAATCGTGCTTAAAATAGGCAACGTTATCATTATTAACGTCGTAATATCGACGCTCATGCACTTATTCGCGTTGTACTCGATGAATTGTCGGTTGAAGTGGATTCTTAGCCTCTTTAGTAACTCTTCGGTTCGTGTACAAGTTTAAATAGGATGAACAACAGCACAACCACGACAGAAGTAGAAAAAAAAACGAAATCAGACAGTGGAGAGAGGGAAAGGAATAGAGTGAGGAGTGGAGTTAAAGAGAAAAACGATGAGAAGAAGGAGCACCAGCAGCGGTTTATGGTGAAAGCATGAATTGCTTGTTAGAGCACTGACAAGCAGACGTCAGCAAAAATAGTATGTTTGCACTTAAGGATCCTGTGTGCGTTTTTTTCTCTTCTTCTTCTTCTTCTTCTTCTTTTGCTAGATGACTCTATCGAATTTCCTTTTTTAATGCGTCGCATAAACAACTAAGGAAGACGACACTGGCAGAAGGAGCAGCAGCAGCAAACACAAAATCAACATAAAAACGATAGCGAAAAATATTCGAAGACAGAATGAAAAAATTAAGTGGGGACATCATTCACATTGAGTATCTCTCATTAACTGATATTATGTGGTTGCTATTCCTTTTTTTCTAGTGAGTCAACGAAGTTTTCGACGTTCAAATTATCCTTTTTGTCCATTGTTATTTGTTTATTTGGCTTTTTTTTTCTCTTTCCCTCTCTTTGTATACAAACGCGCGAGCAAACGTTTGCTCGTCTTCACCGCTTAATGTCCTTGTCTATCTCGGTTGTTGTCTCTTCCGGTCTTTGCGTCACAATTAGATCGGAACACTGTAACCGATTCCTAATACATGCTGTGTTCGGTTGTGTGCGTGCGTATGTGTATTTGCTTTGCTTTTTTTCTTTCTCTCTCTCTCTCTCTCTCTCTCTCTCTCTCTCTCTATCCATCGTTGCAAATTGCCCTCAAGTTTTGGGTTGATTCGTGAAAGTGTTTGCACCCGTAAAATGGAAAACAAAAGTCTTTGATTTACATAGATGGGCACATTTGATGCCTGCGAACGCGAGGCATTGAAATGACAAACGAAAATGCCAGTGAAAGCAATAAAACAATTGCATGAATGACATTATTGCCCCGTATTTGTCTTCGAATTGGAAATGCTTGGCGATTTTGTGTGCTATTTATGCCATTTCGTGTCCCAGCAGTGTGCTGTTCCTCGTATTCGGTAGTGGTGTATTTGGGTGTTTTGGCGTTTTCCTCTCTCCGACGCTCACACACTCTATCTATGTCAATGTGGTTTCGTTTGTTCGTTTCCTTTCGTTCAGCATAGGATGTAATTTATTTAAGTATTGGTTTCAGTGGAAACAACCATTTAGATAAATATATGTAAATCTGTTTGTCTTTTTTGTTTTGTCGTTCTACGTGATTATCAAAAGTATCCGATGAATAGAGCCGAAATGTAAACGATCCCGCCATCGATCTTATCGTAGTAGACAATAGAGAAAGACAGAGAGAGAGAGAGAGAGAGAGACCGAGCGAGTATTCTTTGTAAAAGTAAGCTTAAGTATAAAGCGATTTTGTCTATCTTAGTTGAAGTGCCTTCTTACACATGTCAACACATGAAACAGCACTCAATTTTAAGCCAGACGCCAATTTCAGCTTTTCGCTGATGGCGAACAGTACTGTCATCACATCTACTCGATAGAATTGTAAAATGAGATTTAAAGGGGATAAATTAGGAGAATAAAGGATCGAAACGCCTAGTAAAATCCGGAACACACACTACTCGAACGTTGTACTTGATCACTCAATAGAGAAAGAGAGAGGGAAGGAGAGAGAAAAACAATTATCTTCGTGAATTCTTGTTTCATAACTTTAGCACGCTCATTGTATCGATTTTGACGGCACGGTGTGCATGATGGCATTCAATGGAGTATGTTCAACTAATTGCGCTTGTATTCAGTTGCAGGCTGAGCCATAATTGACGGCTTTAGAGCACGTCTTTTACAGGTGTACTATTTGCTTTTTGCCATGCAGTAATTATGCATAAACATGAATTTAACATGTGACTTTTGCCTACAACTGCACCCATAATTCACGTGCACATTTCACCGGATGCAGAAAAAAGAACAAGAGAGAAGAAAACAATGTTTATACAAACCAACGAAATGTATATGCAAACACACAAAGGCAACGCTGCCATAACAAATCCGTTGTGAATATATTTGCGTTGTTACACACTCACCCAGGTGCAATTCAAACGAATCAATCGTAATGGAATAACAAGCTAAACTAGTGCATATCTTCAGATGAAAATTGCAGAAAAGTCAAATACTACATTAAGTAATTGAGGTCGGAGTTTGTTAAATATTTCATCATCAGCAGCACCAGCAGTGGCGGCGGTAGCAACAGCAAAGATACACACACACACACACACACACACACACACAGTGTGCGTGCGATAAATTTGTAATAAAATGAAGTGTACTAGAATTCTTGGAAAAGACCACTTGTAATTCATGTTTAATGATTTCCCTCTCTCTTTTTTTTGCGTTGCAAGCGAAAGAGAGACGGTGACAGCGTGTGCTGTTGCGTTCCCTTAGTTTTCGCCGATTTTAAATATGCTGGGACTGTGCGACAGTGTGACATATTTCCACTTTACCCACATTTCGCTTTGGCGAAAATAGATTCGATTTAGCCGGGGCAATGGTTGCGGCGGGGCACTCTTAACATATTGCAAATCGCCATCTCTTAATCGCGTTCGCTCAGCAGTATACATGTTTGTGCAAATAACAGTTTCATCTCTTTGATTCGACGGCTTTCATTTGAAGTTTCTTTTTTTTGGGAGAGGGTAGGCTTCAGCATCAGTTGAAGTCGGTTGCAGCACACGACAGAAATGATATACAAATACTCTTAGTACTTTCAACTAATTTCACTGTTGACAGAGAGTGCGTGTATCGGTACTGGTAGTGGAACTGTATGTATTAGATGCAGACCATCAGTCGTTAGTTGATCGCACAGAAAAGTGGATCACAATTAGCGCAACGGAATACAAATAAAGTACTCGTTCTCTTTGGGTGACAAAAAGGAAACCGGATGTGGGATTGTTTTTGAAAAATGTACACACGCGGTCGCACAAACAGCACCGGAACATAATCTACATGCTATTGACACATGCAGTTGAAATCCACTTTATTCAGTTGAAAAATTACGATGCTCGCAAGCAAACAGTTTGACAAAGGTCTTACCATTGGTCTAGCGTCTATTTCTCGTTTTTTACTTTCTCATTTTCGGTGTAAGTGCGTGTTTTTTTCTTCGTTTGAGAATCACAGCGTTTTTTTCCCGTCATTTGCAATGATCTGAAATATTTCATATGCTGTGTAGCCTGAATTCGTTTGTGTGTATTATGTAAGCAGTCGCACAGAAACTTTGTTATCGTAAAATTTGGTTGGCATATTTTCAGTGAACACGCGCGCACCGCGTGCCAAATGGTTTCTGTTGTTATTCATTTTTGCCATGCCTCGTCGCGATTCGCTTGACTTTTATATATATTTGTTCAAATAAGTGATTGATATAAAGCAGAAGCGATGAGAGGCAGCACAAGTCGACAAAATAGACGATGACGATGTTGATAATAATAATGATTATGAAAACCACAGAGATACAGCACAGGCAGACGGATTTGCTTGGATGAAAGAAAATTTAAATTCATAAACTTGTCACACAGCGAGTACAATCGGGATAGAGAGACAGAGAGAGAGAGAGAGGGCGAGAGAATGGAAGAGAGTGCAAAAGTGAAATGGCATGAGAGCCCGAAAATATATTCGTCCGTAGCGTTTAGCAAGAGTGCCCAGCGACAGATCTGCCATAAATTATAAAGCGGCCAGCTCCTCTTTTGTGGAGATGGAAGGAGCGGTGAACGCGGGCGCGCACGAGCCATCAAATGCGATTTTGCCGTTTAAAATTCCACCCACATTTCACAAGAACACCGCAATCCGAATACATTTTAATGCTACACTTTTTGAACATCATAAACATGCTGTTAGTCGCCTCGTTCTTGTGTTCCTTTTCACCCATGAACAAGCCATCTTGTTCACTGTGTGTTTGCTTGAACTTATTTCAAAAAGAAAAATATTTCCATGAACAGAATTGAAGGAAGTACACATACAAACCAGTGAGGGAGAGTGAGAAAAAAACAAGTAACCGAGAAAAATCAAAAAAAAAACCAAAGCTATGAATGAATGAATCAAGTCATAGCGCAATGCATCGTGTTATTGATGGTGAAATGTTGTTTTAAATGCGGTGTTTTTTTTCTCTACTCCAACGATAATATCGCCACGCGAGATTTGTATATTGCACAGTTGGTGGACTCTGTCGATTGTTCGTAGCAACGGCAGATATTTCATAAGAAATTAAATAGCTAAACTCAACGATTGTCATCATTGAAGCGTTCACACGTATTTGTTTGCTTTGCATTCGACACGAAGTTTCTGTACACGATTTTTCATTTTATTATTATGTTGCAACACACACACACACACTACTCGTGTCGATATTCCCACCTCGCCTGCATTGAAACGTGTAAATATGCAGAAAGTATCTGATGAAAGAAATAATAGCAAAAGCGTTAAATGCCTTTGAGTGTTTGTCTGAGCTTTTTTTATGCAAATATTTTGAATGCAACCGACGAATGAAATGGCAACAGCAGCCGTACCTCTGCGGCATCTCATCTCGACATTTGAACGATGGTGGCAAAAGAAATGAAAAGATTTCATCAAAGTGAAACCATAGAAAAGAAAAAATTACCGCTGAAAAAAAACCAACTAATTGGATAGTTCTTGACAGCTCACCGCTGCAACGCTTTCCCTTGGCATTCACCTTGAAATCAAATTTCCGCAATTTTGATCTATTTAACTTTTTCGCTCCAGAAAAGAAAGAATATAAGAAGCATCAAACTTTTAAGTGTTTCAATATTTTAGCTGTTTCAACAGGACGATTCATGAATATGAAGTCAAGAGCGGTGAATGCGGGAGCGAATGAACGAACGAAAAAAAAGAGACGAATATGTAATGGAGTGCAGAAGGAGGAATGGCGATATCACCGCGAAACGAATTTCCATTCATACCACACAGCTTTTTTGTTGCTCAAATTTTTTAGTGTGTTTATATCTATGTGTGTGTGTGTGTGTGTGTGCGTTCGTTCGTTCGTTCGCATACGGTGGAATGTCTTTAACGAAGGGTAAAGGGAAAGATTTAAAGAATGACACGATGCAAACTTTTCGAATTTATTATCATTTAGAGTCAGCCAAGGCATAAAAATTGAAAAAAGCGCTTAGTAAAAGCAGCAACAAATGATTTTCATAATAGCTACGAAGCATATATGCGATACGAACCAACCATTCTCATGCTGCTCAACATATAATTTAATAGATAGAACGCGGGGAAAGAAAAAGACGAAGAATGGAAAAAAGGGAGAGCAAAGCAGAGAGAACACGGAAAAAAACGAACATCAACCGATACAAACACACAAGAAGAGCAAAGTTAGAAAGTCGCATGAAACTTTAGCCATCGAGCCATAAAGTATTAATAGTCATAATAACCAGTAACAGTGTTCAGTGTTTTAAGAAACGCATCTGTATGGCAACAGTAATCGTGGAACTTTTTTCTCCTTCTTCTTCTTTTGCAATACTAAATATTCAAAGACATGACATAAACAATAAACAAGCAACAGTGAAACACGAACTTTGTGTCTCGTTGCGACATACACATACAAACAGCAAGTGAAAGAACAAGAGAGAGAGAGCGAGTGAGATGGAGACCTTTAAATATTAATGCGAATGATAAATAAACAAGGACGACCAGCACAACGACACGGGAGGAGTAAGTCGCAAAAAGAAAAAAATGAAGAATAAGAATGGAAAAATATGAAAATAGACGCTTGCCAAAGTGAATAAATAATTGAATATTTTCAGGTGCTCTCCATATTTTGCGCGTACATCTTCTTTTAGAATGATAAAGCATCTCAAATAGAAATTTAAATTACATTTAAATATATATTTTTTTGACACGGGCTGTTTTTTGCACAGCTGCATTACTTTTTGATAGACTTTTTTCCATTGTTGTTGCTGTTGTGAAATTACATGGGTGCAGATACTTTTATTAAGTATTTTGTTGATATTTTTCGACATTTTCCCTTCTTT
This sequence comes from Sitodiplosis mosellana, assembly GCF_009176505.1. NCBI lineage: Eukaryota > Metazoa > Arthropoda > Insecta > Diptera > Cecidomyiidae > Sitodiplosis > Sitodiplosis mosellana. Next base: position 7,321,408 of record NW_022601467.1, on the reverse strand, counting down.
TCTTTGGCTCTGATGCGTTGACATTGGAAATTTTGTGTGGTCGACACATTTAAGTTTGGCTGCTTCGGTGGGTAGAATAGACGTGCCACAAATGATTTACTGACACCGTAAATCATCGATTCGTGATTGACTTGCATGGCGTATTCGAGAATGTGGTTGTCATTCAACCAAGTTCCCTTTTACACACGGGTTCCCTTTCACGGGTTAAAATGGATTCATTTTTTTGTTGGTGCTAACGAAAATCAAACGAAGATCCTATCTATGGCAGTCTACGATTGTTGTCATCAACGGAACGCATTTAAAACTGCTCATTTCGATGCGATAAAATATTCGGAAATGGAGAGAGTGAGAGCCAGCCATAATTTAATGCCATCATCGTTAGCAAACCCCTTTAGGAATGAATGGCTTAGAGCTTTTGTTTTTAAAATAAATACTGAACAAACAAAAAATCATTCAAGCGCTATGAACAGAACATCAGCAATGTTTTACAGTGTTTATTCTATCCCATTTATTCAGAACCGCTATCCATTCTATCTCGCAACTTTTCCGTAATTTATTTTTCGCTTTTAATTTTCTTGTTCCGGTTGCCATAATTTTTTTTTGTTTCTCCATCTCTTTTGACTAATGTATTCCGGATAAGTGCAAATAACAAAGTATTTTGTTTAACCATAATAATTGTTCTCGCACATGCAACGATTTAAAAACAATAAACCAAAAAAGGACTCATGTAATTGGCGGTCATTTGTAGTGTGCTCTGTGCACTGATTATGCTCACCCTGAAGAGCTGCCCTTTTCTGTTACTTTTGCTATTATTATCAAACCACGGAAAACTTCATTGCAAAGACGTAATAATGCCAACAAAACTAGATCGATTCTTATCGCCAACCACTCTGTCTCTCACTCTATCATTCTCTCACTGCTGTTGTCGTTCCGCTTAGCCGCATCTCGTTTCCATATCAAAGCGGAAATTAAAGTTATAAAAACTAACATCGTGCAAGTGACAGTTCTCATCTGAAATTCATCAAACACAATGCTACTTGGCGAAGATCGAGCACAGCGAGTAACGTTGAAATGAAGAAATTGGATGGCGATGGTGAATGGGAATGGCAGCGGTGCGCTGAACTGTGTGTGTGTGTGTTCAGCGGTAATAAGCCAATCGCATTAATCATTAAACACCACAAATTACGGGCGAATCGCGATTTTTGCCGGCAGACAAATCAACTGAAAGCAAAAACGAAGCACTAGCAGTTCACAGTTATTGCTTGAATGATTCCACCTGGGTTCTCTCATTTAACATCGAATACAGTTTTGTCGAATGGTGGTGAATATCAAACACTAACAACAATATCGTCGACGTCGACGTCGACGACGATAACGACAACGAGAGAGCCGAAAAAAAAGTTTTGGTTATCGATGGATTTTGCACAACACATTCAGGAACCCTATCGCTTGTCGTTCGTTCGCTCATTCATTACCCGCAGTTATTTTCTTATCATTCTGACATCGAAAATTGCCAATTAACAACAGGAAAACGAAAATGAATGGAATCCAACAAAGTGTCTTCTGTGCTCTCTATCTCACTTTGTCTCACCACCGTATACGAGCCAAACATTGACACGTCCATAATGTGTGATTTGGCGAGGAACAGAGAAGGAAAGTGGGTGAGTGGGCGGGAAACATTCTAAATGTTAACAAAGAACAAGCAACAATAAAATCTCCCGTAAAATTGCTATCCATTTGGAGTATGGCATTCGTCTCATTTTGTGTCCATTATTTTCTGTTCGTCGCCAGTCAATCTATTGGTTGGGGAGATGTACGCTCTCTCGCAGCTCTGGCCCATACACGAATGAATATGAAAACTTGCTGTGCTTACACAACGCAGATCGATAGGAAAACATAACCGAAGGCGAAAAAATTAATTCCTTTTACGTAAACCGCATTATGCTTCATTTTCAACCGCTTTTACAGTTTGAGGCTCAATGCCCTCGACTTGATGCTACTGAATGTCAACGAATCTGTTTTTTTTTCCTCTTTCATGGCTCTGAAAAGATTCGTTCTCTTTTGCCAAACCGGAATAACTTTTCTAGTTGGAAACGACAAAAATACGACCCTACTCCATGATTTTCGAAGCAAACAACAGCAACAACAAAAAAAATATAATGCACATTTTGCCTTTTCCACGTAATGTCGTCGTTTTGTCTTCTTTTTGCTTCTGCTTCATCTTTCATTTTAATTTTTCCCTCGATTCATTCATTGAAGTTTGGCCAGTTCCACTGCTCACACACCAAATGTGATTAACACAAATTAAAAGCACGATGGAAATACGTACGTGCACGGACACAGGCGCTACACCGTAGTCTCTGGCTCACAATTGTCAAATGGTAAAAATGAAAGTTTCCAAGAAGTAACATCGGATGTCGTTTTGTTCCTTCATTTCCATACCTTTCAGTGCCATATAATTTCTGTTTCTTCGTTTAATCATAACACCCGTGCGCTCGTTGCCGCAACGGCAAAGGGTATTGGCATATATATACACAGACACACACACACAAATGTGTATAAATGAAAATGGACGTAAAACGTAGGCATTAGGAAGATGGAAATGTTTCAAGATGAAAAAGTTATGCCATTCAAAATGTTTATCTTACAACATTTATCTAAAAGTAAGCGTAGGGCTGCCGGGTTTCTTTTGCCCAGTTCACTCTCTCTCTCTCTCTCTCTCTCTCCGTTTTCTCTCGAAGCAAACGAATGGGAGAGCCAGAGAGGTAAAGAGTATCGAAAGCATATTTGAATTTGTGCTCTTTCGATGTTTTCTTTTTCGTACCTTCGCGTTCGCTACATTTCTTTCCTAGCCTCCATCGTCGTCGTTTGCGATTTTTTTTTATTCGTTGGCCATGATTTTCGTTTCATTGTGTTTGCCCGCAAAATTTGTTTCTAAAATGAGCGGTGTTGCAATGAACATTGAGCACATTGTTATTATTGTTGTTGTTGTTGCTGACGTAGATGGCGATGGTGCTACTGCGACGGCTACAATTTTATATCCTTTTCTCCTCCACTATTTGTTCGTTCATTATATTTTAATGAGCACGTATTATCATTGTCATAATCGTAACATTGCTTTTAAGATGCCCTCTCCAAAATGTATTCGTTTTTCGCTTTTTTTTTGCTATCTGTTGGTGTGGCCATTTTTCTCAGTCAAACGCAAGTTATTCTCCTCTTTAATTTCATTGCCTTGATTTTATTTTATTGTTGTTGGATTTTTCCTTGGGCCTAAACAGGTGCAAATATCTCCATTGCTCTTGAATTTTAGTGGCTGATCGGCATGTGTTTGGGAATGCTTTTTCCAACTACTATTGTATCTGATGCTGGAATCCAGTGTAAGGAATTTAATTCCATAAATTGGTTGAATAAATGTGTACAATTTACATTCGTGGGAAAGGTATACGAGCGAACGAGAAAATTCCATTGATTTTGTTGATGTGGAAATATTGAAGCGGAAAGTGAGTCCGGGAGTGGATAGACAAAGAGAGAACAAACCGGAATCAAAGAGGCAAAGATGCCAAATCAAACATCCCACGTACTTGCACTAAATAATAAATGCAATTAGTGTTTCGAGTGCAAGATATTGTTTCACTTTTAACATCATTCTCATTGTATTTACCGAATTGAATAAACGGAAATGGATTGCATCGCTGTGTACGTGTATATGTTTCGGCTTGCACAAAACAGTTGCACACGGATCACCACCATCATCAACGACATCATTGCTTGCATCACACAAGCGATTGTAAAATGCCTAAATGTTAAAATACAATCCGTTTGTTGTTGAATGCCGATGCACAATGTGCACACATTTGTGTAAAATTTAAAGCAACGGATCCATTGAAAATGAGAATACGGATACCGGATGCACCGGGCGGTATATTTAACGCGATTTATTTAGTGAACTCAAATTCACCCATTATATCTTTGCTGGGGAAATTGAAAATTGCCAATTGAAAATTCAACAACAACGATCACAGAGAGAACAGCAATGTGTTTGAATGGCATTTCGAATCAGAAAGCGTAACCAGCAAACTGAAAAAGAGCGAGAGCGAACGAGATAGTGCAGCCTGAATTGAACCATTTGAATTTGGCTACCATAACGGTTGCCAATTCGAATGAATTTCAATCAAATCACAAATTCAGTGAATGTTGGTATTTGAAATTTATGGAGCGCGCACACACAATAAGCTCATTCATCAAGTAAATCGATATCGTGCAATATAATCCTTTCGACGCCATGAGAAATTTTCGTCGAAATACACAGCAGCAGCACCGGCAGCAGCGACGGCAGTAATAGGTGAAAATAAAATGAACCAAACTGATTTAATGCGAATGAATCCGATGGTTGGAGTTCTGCATGGCGACCAGACAGTTCCACTGATTAGAACCCAACCGTACTTGATTCTGTATCAATCGAATAGCGGAATTTGCATCGCACAACGCGGTGTTCAGTAGCGTATATTTTCAGTTCGCAATTGAACACAAACATACACCCAATTGTGTGGTTTCAAGAACTGTTTGACAATAAATTACAACAGCTAACTCAACTCGGGCCCGGGGCTTCTGTGTGATTTTCGAATTAATGTCTAGAAGATCTATTTTTGAAGTTCATGATTCCAATTGTAAACAGCTAGTGTACGATATGCACCATTTTAAATACCATCACGACGAGCACCACCAAACCATTATCATCATCATCATAATCTGTGTCGAGGAGATTTGAAATTTCCATCCATAAGCTTCGATATAATGCTTTTACTTTTAACTCGATTCGGCCGCACAAATACAAACGATGAGTTTTGTGCACTTGCTTCTTTCACGTACCCACATTTTTACTCTCGTTTCTTTAATTGGTCGTCAAAAGGCTCAGCAGAATAACCAAAGACTGCGCAAACACAAAAATGAAAAAGAAAACGAAGCAGAAATAACAAACGAATGAAAAGGGGCTAGCTGTGTGTGTGTGTGTGTGTGTGTGTGTGTGTGTTTGTGCGTGCGTGCGTGCGTGTGGCATAAATGTTAGGCACATTACGTTCCATTACGTTCCATTACGTTCCAATGCACTTTGTAATTTTAATAATGTGCGCTTTGAATTTCATTTCGGGCCAAACGATACGACACATACACACATGCGTCGATGTGCCTAATAGCAAATTGCGCCCGGGAAATATGCGGTCGAATTATATCGAAGCGATTGAATCAAATCAACAATTCGATATCCGAATTCAATTATTACTTTAATATAAAAGTTAATTGCATAAGTAGCATTTATGTTCGTTCGAATAGGCTTCGGGTCGCACATTTTGCTAAAGAGCAAACACATTTGCAGAACGATATTTTGTGTCGGCCGGTCGGTACATTGCACACATAGACTCTTCGCATTCACACGAACGTACACACAAAGACTTTACTTCCACACGAACGTAAAGTTACAGAGATTTGTGGTTGGCGGCGCTCCCAACAAAGTTTTCACAGCAGTTCTAAACGTTGAACATTGTTAAAGCATATGAGATAGCTACTGCTGGAATATTGAAACGGCCCAGGCCCGGTGTGCATCAATCAGAAGATAAGCCTATATTGATAGCATTTGCATGCTGAATCGCTACATTGCAGTTGAATGCTTGCGATAAATTGATAGTTTTGCTTTTCCATTTCATTGATTCCATTATTTTGTTCGAATAAATTGAATATGTACGTGTAAAAATTTCATTCAATCGTTTTGATATGCATATGACCATTGGCCATGAATGGTACATGGAAAACAATCCACCCGCCCCCACAGTCTATTTTTGTCAGACGGTAAAATGTGTTTTCGGTCCAACAATTGACGCCCTTGCTGGCGACCGAGACGGGTCAGAGTTGACATTAAACTTAATTGTAATTATTTAGACAAAAATAACATGACTTAACCGAAATTATATTCCTGGTACCATTCTGAAAATCCCCTCTCGGCTTGAATTTCAAATGAGCTTGATTAATTGGTGAGCCTTTAAAAATATTTCATCCTGTTGCCGTCATTGATGGTGGGAAAAATGAAGACCATTTGTTTTTTTTTGTATGCTTGTTATAAAGTAGGCGAAGATTAGACGGTCAAGTGGTGGCCACAAATTCAAAAATTGTATACAATTTTTAGAGAGTTGAAGTAGGTTTGAAATTCAAAAATTAATGAAATGTTGCAATGATGTTACAAGCATGTTTTCAAGTGATACTTCTCTTAAAAATTCGAATTCTTGGATAAAAAAATGAGCGTGCAATGGAGAGAGAGCTTTGTGAAAAATAAATTACAAACTCTATGGCAACACATATATCATCGGACACAAGTCAATATGTTGAAATGCGATACATGATTTTGATGAAATGTTTTCTTTTTTCGTCTTTATTTGATTTTTACACGTTTTTTTTTTCTCTACTTTTCCGTCTCTACCAAAATCATTGGCAACGAATCGTTGATTTGGTGGTATCCAAGGTGGTCGCATCTCAATGAAAACGTTTTTTTTTCTCCTCTCGATCTCCATGGATTCATGTATACAGTATTAATTAATTACGGATCAAGCAATTTTATCTCAAAAGCAAATTGTATTTCGTACGCACAAAATACTCCGAACACTATAAGCATCCAAAATATACAATCGATCTGTATATACATCGTCAACAATCAATAGACCAATTTAATTAAAAGTATCTTGGCTACGCAATTATTTTGCTTTATTATTTGTTTCTTTTGCATCTGTTCCGGCTTGATTGTGCCTGGATTTAAGTATATGTGTATTTTCATTGGTAAGTGAGCGAATGAAAGACAGAAAAAAATAAATAGAAAACAAAATCTCCATTTTCTGCCGATGAGTGTGTGCTCAAGTTTGGTTTTTCTCATTTATATATGAAATTTGGCGCGACAGTGCATGGTTTTTATTCTTCATATGTTTGAGGAGTGGAATTTAATGACACCATCGAATCGAATAAATAAATAATTAATTCATTTTAATTGTTTTGATGCTTGTTCAGAAAAACTCAATCGCCCCAGTGTACACATACACACAGCGATAAAATAACGCAAAACGATTCCATTTTATCGGATTTTAATTTGTAATGGAAATTCATTCGAGTGGAATTAAATGGCAATGGATGTTGGCTGCCACTGGCTGCCACCTATATCCCCCATAGTCATGCACAATGGAGTAGAGAGACGTTTTCACGGTGGCCGCGGTTGTTTTTGCTTCAGTATCATTCCATTTGCGATTCGCTTGCGCTGCAAACACAAGAATGGATTGAATCGCGACCCCGACATTGCATAACAATGCATAATGTGCACGCAGAGAGTCAGAGAGAGAGCGCACGACCAACAAACGGGCTTAAATCCGACCAAATGTATATAATGAGAAAGGGAAACGTTTTAAAGCGATGCACTCAATGTGGGAATTCGATGATCATTATGATTTTGAGTTGAGTAAAAATACTTAATTGAATACCACTACTATATTGGTAGCAGCAGCAGCAACAAACCGCACTGAGCACTCGGTCGTTGATTTATCATGAGAATTCAATATTTTAGACTTGTCTCGCATTGTACACGTGTTTCACAATGTCGTGGCAAAAAACCTCAAGCCATAATATAAGATGGCGTTGAAAAGATACACTTTACTGCAGCTTTTGATCAATATTACGCGAAATTTGAGATGATTTTTAACAATTGAGGAGAGAGATTTTATGTTTTTTTTAATCTTCCTTTCGGCTGTGAAGCGTATTGTCGTCGGCTTTGCTTCTTCTTCTTCTTTTTTCTTCGTGTTTTTTTTTCTAGTACAGCGCTGATGTAACTCGAGAGCAAAAGTAACCGAAAGCAAGGCACGCAATTTCAGTGGAATTTGAAAATGAGGAGAAAATTCGGTATTGTTATGGCAATTGGTTTCGGTGGAATGATGCCCCAGAGGTGCAATTATTTTTCCCTTTTCGTCAAAGATGAGAAAACAACAGTGAATTTGAAATGTGAGCACATTTTTCTCTCCTTGAGATAATATGATGAACAAAAAAAAATTCTCAAGTCGCAGAAAGCAAGAAAAAAAAACAGAAAAAAATATATATGTATTATATATTGATCCACTTGATGGGATAACTTCATTTCAGAGCGGCACTTAACGCAAGAGCATTGGCAACGATCGACTATTTTTGGTCATGCCCGCACTCTTCTCCTTCTCCCGCGCTCTTCTCATTTCGATGAGTGTGTTTTTTTTCCTCATTGCCAAGCCCATTGGTTATTCGAATGACGCAAATACAAACGGTAAAATTGTAGAAAATGCAAAGCAGTAGCCTTCACTTGTCAAATTTCTGCTTGACTGCAGATCGATCTAATTGTCAAGAAAAACGACAAAAAGAGTCCGAATGAATAAATTGTGAATTTGATTACAAGTTCACCGTCTCTCTGATACACAAAGCAGCAAAAAAAAATCCAGTCAGAAAAAAGCAGCTCTTCAGAAAATGTTGGCTCATGAAATTCATATGAAATCATTTGTTGAAGTGTCTTGCATGTGTAAAGTCTCCTTTTGAAAGAAATAAAATAAAATAAAAAACACGAGTTACTGACGTGAAAATGTATCTAAATATTTTTTTTCTTTCTGTTCAGTTTGAGCGATAGGCCCATTATCATTAGGTGTTGGATGTTTTCCTTGTATCCATTTTCATGTTGGATACACACTGAGAGAACAATAAATGAACGAACCACCAGCAAAAGAGGGAACAGAACGCATCAACCGGAGAGCATGTTATGGGAGAGAGGGAGAGAAAGGAAATAAAAGCGATAGAGAACGAGCGAGCCGGCATTTGAGGCAAAATAAAAAGGGAAAAATCTTGAAGAGAGCGAACGGCATGAATGTTGAAATGCGTATTATACGCATATGGATTCTAATAAAAATACAAGAGAAAAACTTTAAGTGCTTCTTTATTTATGAAATGCGTTCTCACGAAATACACGCACCGCATATAAGCAAACCGAATAACATATTCAGAAAAACATGATGTTCATATGAAAATCCCCGCGAGATATTTCCTCTTGCTCTCTGCAAGTTGGCGCGGCCAAGATTTGCTGCTTGTCGATTCTATCCTTCTCTTCATCTTGTTTTATTTGACGGCTGTTGTTGTATCCATGAACAACAGCGACAGTTTAGTGCGCGGCAACTAGCTGCTCTGCTTTGTTGTTGCTGTTGTTCATTCATCTCTATCGGTTTCATTTCTTTTCGATTTGGCTCCCATTTCTTCGCTTTTCACTTGTGAAAAATGGAAAGTGTAATGGCAACGATATAATAATAATAATCATAACCATGTTTCCCCGGTGGTCGGTCATTCGTAAATGGATTTCTTTGGATACGCCACACACTTCACCATTTTGGCCAAACAACGCGCATTCTACAGTCTGTGTTTGCGGGACTGGTGCGCTGGCTTGGTGAAGGGGCTGCATGCACGCGTCGTCATGTGTTTTGTACGAATATTGAAAGTGAAATGAATAAAAGGTAATAAAACGGTAGTGGGATAGGCCAAAAAAGAAACGATGAAGATAGAGGTTGTTCACAGCAGATGAGTGCTTTTCTCGTTTACTTCCCTTTCTCTTTGCACTCGATCGCCCTCCACACTGCCACAGATGGAAATAAAATTTTATTGTTACAAAGGAAAAAGGGAAGAGCAAAGTAGAGAGAAAAACATGTTTTGTACGAAATGTATTTTGCATAAAATAATATTGAAATGATATTTCAATGTTTTTTCCCTTCAGTTTTTTTTGATTGCTGCTGTCACTCACTTACTCGTTCCATTCGCATTGTCGAACGTACATTCCGTAGTATATGTAGCAATTCGAATGGATCATGCATGGATTCTTGTTAGATGGAAACCATATAAAAACTGAGTCATTGTGTGTATGTGTGGCACACACACATATATAATTTTCATTCTGTCTCGTCATTGGACATATGGGAACGGCCTCAATTTCAATAAAACGCAAAAAAAGTGAACCGAATAAAATGAGCATCGCATTGATTTCACATTATTGATCGAAAGCGTATGTATTTTGAACTAAAACGGAATTAGTTTTAGACAACTTGTCTCTTTTTTCTATCATTCATTTTCTTTTTTTCTCGTTTCCGGTGTATAACTCAGATTCGACAATATGCAGCGACGTCATCGCTGTCAATGCTAAAACATTTACAGCAATTTTTTTTAGTGCTCACACATAAATAATGCAATTTCAATTTTTTTCTCGTTGTTAAGATTTATCAATCCTCTGTCGTTATGAATGGAAAGAATAGGCAGCAGCGGCAGCATCAGCGGTAGCAGCGAAAGAAAAAAGTATAAGTCTCCGCTCAAAGCGAACCATAAAAAGAGAGTTAATAAAAAAATCTGTTGCCAACTTAAGAATTTTCATAAAACAGACAATTCAATGTGCAATCATTTGGGAAACTGTCAACACTTTTGAAAGTCCATAAAATCAGGAACAGAATGACATCGAATATAAATACCGACACACCTTATTGATAATAAAAATGTGATTGAACATTTAGTTTCTTTTTTTTTTTCTAGAAAAGCTCTTTATTTTTCTTCCGATGAGTGTAGAGAAAGAAAACCAGCTAAGTTGCACTAACCGTTTTGTCGTGAAAAGAACAGAACAAAAACACTTAAAAATTGAGTTACACAAATAAAAGAGAAAACTGATTCAAAAGCTGTTGTTTTGTTCCGTATTACTTTGCATTTATTTACAAACAAATCGCCGTAAATTTGTCGATTTCATGGAGAATTGAAATGATTTTCTTTACCCTGAATGGAAAAAAAATCGACGAGTAGGTCGAATTGTTGTACCAAATCCGGATGAAAAACAAATAAAATTGAACGAAGAATGAAGATTTCTGACACTTTGCACACCAAACCAGCTTCCCGTTTATTGTAGTGTAGTCGCAACACCATTTTGTACATAGGGTATGGTGGGGCAAATATCCGCATGGGGTAAATATCCGCACTGGCCTTTTCTCGACACAGACAACACATAACCGAATGATCCTGGTGTCATTTGAAAGAGCATCAAAAACACCATATTTGGTAATATGGTTTTGATATGTTTCAGTCAAGTACAGACAATCTACAAGCATAAACGTGTTTTTGACTAGTGCTAAGTTCATTTTTTGAGTCTACAGAATTTGTGTTTTGACTATTAAAATTTAATATTTTTTGAAAACGGGTAAGTATATTTTGTAGCTTAAGACGAGCTCTTTCAAATCGAAATAAGTTTGTTCTGGATATTTGTAATATTTGTGGTTCAATCGAGCTACTAATATCAAAGTTGGTAGTGGGGCAAATATCCGCACATCATATATATAAGCGGCGCACCTCATGTAAAGGGTGTCCCAATAGCAACGCAAAAAAGTATTTATAAAAAAAACAATGAAAATAGTTTCCAATTTTCCAAATCTTTATTGTATGTTGTAGTTTGGTCTTTACCATTTATGTATGAAAAAGAATATCGTGCAAATGTCCACCACAGCTCTTTTCACAGACCTTCAGCCGCTTGCCCAAATTTTCAATTACAGATTCGAGTAATGGCACATTTACGGTGGCTATGACACGTCTGATTTCAATTTTCAGCTCGGCAATGGTGCTTGGTTTGTTGGCATAGACTTTATCCTTGACGTAGCCCCAAAGAAAATAGTCCAATGGCGTTAAATCGCACGAACGAGGCGGCCATTCCACTTCGGCCTTTTGAGAAATGATGCGATTTGGAAAACGTTCTTCGATTACCGCTAATGTTTCAGGTGTTGTGTGTGGTCGGCGCCGTCTTGTTGAAACCACATGTCGGATAAGTCCATATCTTCAATTTCCGACCAAAAAAAATACTGCAACATCTCACGATATCGCTCGCCATTGATGGAAACGGCTCGACCATCATCATTTTCGAAGAAATACGGCCCGATGATGCCGCCGGCCCATAAACCGCACCAAACAGTGCAACGAGCTGGATGAGCTGACACTTCTTCAGTTTCTCTTGGATTTTCGCTTCCCCAGAATCGACAATTTTGGCGATTCACATACCCATTCAAGTGAAAATAAGCCTCATCCGAAAAGATCACTTTCTTCAAAAAATCGGCATCCGCAGCCTCTTTTCCTTTGACCCATTCGACGAAATCTCTTCGTTTTCCGTGGTCCATCGGTTCAAGTTCTTGAGTGAGGACAATCTTATAAGCGTGTAGACCCAAGTTTTTGGTGAGAATACGCCATGTGGTCATCCTAGAGAGGCCAACTTGTTGAGAACGTCGACGAACCGAGGTTCTTGGCTCGTCCTCCACACTTTCACTCACAGCAGCAATATTTTCGTGCGAGCGGGCCGTTCGCATACGGGTTGATGGTTGATCGTCTAACACAGAGCCAGTACGCTCAAATTTCTGCACCAGGCGACTGATGGTGGACACATTTGGTCGATTATTTCGGCCGAAAAATTCACGAATTGCACGAAACGTATTTTGCAAAATAGACCCATTTTCGTAATGGGATTTAACGACTTGAACGCGTTGATCTTTACTTAATCTTGACATGGTTATAAATGGTATAGATGGACGCTTCAAACTGACATTCCAGTTTGTCAGATCGGGGCATCCATCATGAAATCCCTATTGAAAAACTTTTTGCGTCCCTATTGGGACACCCTTTATATGCCAATCGATGAGAAAAAGGTAGTGTCACTTCAGGCGTAATAACTTCACTTCTAGCGGTCCAAATTCCATGAAATTTTGACACAACATCAGCAAAGGATCGACCAATCTAACACTAAAACTTTTTCTGATGATAAACTTATGAAAAACAATGAAAATGAGGCTGCGGATATTTACCCCACCTGCGGATATTTACCCCACAAATCAGGGTAGTGCGCGGAGGGCAATATCGGACCCTAAAAGAAGTCATATCAAAAAATGCTCTTCTATAAAAGTTAGGTATTGACTCAAGCTACAATATGCAACCAAAATTTGCTAGGTTTTTTTCGATTTTCATTGCAATATTCGATTTGGAAAAAAAGTGCGGATATTTGCCCCACCGTACCCTATTCATTCATCAAAAACATATCTATACAAATCATAATATGCGTATTATGCGACCAGGTCAGTGGTCACAAACACGACATAAGCTCATGGACGATTTGCGCACGAGAAAGAATTCCATTTTTATTCTCGGCACATGAATGCGCTCCACATTCCATGGGCTATGGGGCTTGCCATGCTGTCTGTTTTTCTTTGATTTTAGATTATTGAGCAAGTATTTGATTTGTAAATCAGCATCATCATTTTGAGTGGCACAATCAGTTCTCTTTTCTTTTCTTTTATGTACGTATATCCCGGGCGATATTCCATTTTCAATGGCCATATATACAAGATCTCATCAATATTTCGTTGTGATGGTCACTAATATGATACGATTTTTTTTTTCTGCTACTCTATTCAAAATGTATTTCGTATACATTTTCACCCCACCCGCTTTGTCGTCCCTTCCGTTTATTGTGTGCTTTTAATCGGTTGGGATCGTCTTTCATTTTTCGATAGATTACCTAAAGCATGCACACATTGAATCCAACAAATTTATCAAATAACCAACCATCATCATGGTTATATTTAGACATAGGTGGTCATGCTTATCGTTATATCGATGTGCTCTTATGTTCGCCTGGGTTTTCTTCCGTGAAAATTGATATTTGTATTATTTTCACATTTCACTTTAACTGGAAACACTTTCGCTTCGCAAAGTTTATTGAAGCTTCCGTTCGGAAGGAGTTTTTGTGTCTATCCGTTAGTGTGTGCGACTTCTTGTTCGTTTTACAAGCAATTTAACCGGAATGAAATCGGAGATAATGTATTGCAGCTCAATGTAAAATGCATGAAGGGAAAAAAAAGTGTAAAGTGAAATGAATGTTAAATGGAGATGGATGGAGAGAGAGAGAGAGAGAGGAAAATAAGTGTGAGAGGTACTCAGAGAGAGAGAGAGAGAGGGAAACGAAAAAACTTGTTTTATGTGGTAATCGATATCGGGCATATAAAACAATCATCATCGAAATATGAGCTATATCTATTGAAATTTATTACATTTTCGATTTCGAATATCTCTTGTCGTGTCTATTTTCATGCAACACAGCACCGTGCTTGTGCGCTTATCCTTGTGTTTGTGTAGTGGCTCTCGAAGCGATTTACAATCGGCTGTGTATTGTGTGTGTGTGTGTGTTGGTCTCGATCATTTGAATTCAATTACACAACGTTAAAGTGCATATGGCTGTTGAAGAAGATAAATATTTGTGGTTTTGTGTTGTGCTGTTGTGCGGTTTACGCGGTGATACTGAGAATAATGTTAGTGATTCGTGTAATGTATGGGGCATTATAAATATATCAAAGCATCAATGCCTAATTTACCATTCTGCACACACCAGATAGATATAGAATGTTGCTTATCTGCCATCAATGTGCTCAGGCTATGTGAATCTGATCTGGCTGAATGTGCGAATTTATGTTCGGAGTGTCTCTCTTTCTCTCTCGCTCGTTTGCCTCGTATCTGAGTGTGTGTTTATGTGTGTGCCAGTGCACGGATGACGACTTGGTTACCACTACTCAACTCCATAACTCTGCTCAATGGCATGGATTAGCATACGACTAGATGATATTCTTTTGATAGATATGTACGTTCGCCATCTCAACCCCAAGGATATAAGAAATTTACACGGATGTTTACAGTAGTGGCGTGATTCCGAGGAACCGCTCATTCTATTTCTCACACTCGCGTATAAACGGTTGTGCGTGTGGATGTGTGTGCGTGTTTGTTTGCATGACGACCATACGTTGTGAGCACACATGGTGGCCGAATGGGTAAAATTTGGCCGCCTTGCCTTTGCTTGAGGCCTAAATTGCGAAATACGATGGAGCGATAGAGTAAGAGAGCGAGAGAAAAACAGCCGACAGTGGTATTGATAATGACATGGTAAGTGTTAAGATTAACGAGTGTGTTGTATTGGAATCATCTTGAATGGCATGCGTGTGGTGATGCGATTTAATGCTGTTACACATCTAACAACATTACACATATGCTGTTTCGCTTTCCAACTGCTTCCAACTCATGTCGTCCTATCTCTTTCGTGTTTATTGCTGATGTTGTTTCGGTATATGTGTGTCTTGGTGCTTATACGTCGCCATTCTTTTCATTAGTTGAGCTTTAATGCCTACACACTTGGGCGGTTCGATTCCGAATCAGTATCAATTGTTATTTATTTTACGCAATGATAAATAGGTGGCATACAAATGCTTCCGGCGTTTCTATTTCGCTTATAATGTGCATTGTATTTGTGTACATGTGCGTGCATGTCCTTCACCATTTCTCTCGAACGTTCTTACTCTCTCTCTCTCTCTCTCTCTCTCTCTTTCTCTTTCTCAACGGCGAGAGTAAGAAAGTAGGCAAGCAATGCCAGACGCTACTTCGAAAATCCACCATAAATGAACAGAACACGCATCCAAATGAATACTAAGTTGTTAAGGTCGGCTTTGGTTTTCATTCTGGTGACCACACAAATTTTGCCCGGATTTCATTTATTTATGCACAATACGATTACATGCATAAACATAAACACACCTGAATAATTTAATCCGGATTCAAACATTTGATACGCGTTGCCGTCGATGTGTGTGTCGAATGAATAATTTGGATTATTCCTTCATTGACTTGCTCATGCCCAGAAAAATTTACGAACTTCTAGCCTATGTTCACGATTGACCGCGCGGTTACATTCGTCCGTTCGTTCGTTCGCTCATTGCTATTTCGTTCGAGTTCGGCTGTGCGTGATATTTAGATTGTGTGTTCGTGAAAGATGTAGAGTTTGATTTGGTTTGATTTGATTCGCCCGCACATACCCAGTAACCAATTGGCTGTCCATCAAAAGCAAATATTGTTTTGTGCATTTCATTTCGTCTTGTGATTCTACTAATTGACAATTTCCCTGTGCTTTTCGGCCGTTTGTTTTTTCCGTTGACCAAAACCGAAATGGATAAGAATCGCCAAATGTTTGGATTTGGAAAAAGGTCGAAAAAAGATGGTTGTAAGATGATATGGAATGTACGTTATAGTATACCCTTCGGCTCAATTATCGCAAACGATCCTGAGACTAATACAAATCGCCCAGGAAACATCATATGGTTCTTACGGTTATTAATGCACAGACGCAAATTTATGTGTTTGAAGGCGAAGATGAGTGCTGCCATAGGACTTTTACATGGGATTTATATTTTTTTTTTCATGCGCTTCCCTCACTTTCGAGGAACCTTTTCACTTCACTCTCCTTGCAATCGTACCGGTTTTTCTGTTGCTTCAGATAAGTATCCGTTGGCCAGACAATTCGGTCTTCTCTTTTTGTTGGTGGTGTTGTTTCTGTTTTCATAGCATTGAGTCAGGACCAGCGACAAGCAAACATCTTAATAACCAGCGTTTAAATGACGAAAAGTGGCCGCGGTGAAAAAGGCATATTAGCCATTGTAGACACATTTATATTTACGATAATGCTTCTGTTTCAATGGGCAAACGCATGAATTATGTGTACGCTGTACGTATAATAACGTTTCGAATACGACGATCAAATGTGTGCTGATGCGGACGAGATATATATATATATATATGAGAGAGAGTGAGAGCGAAAGACCAAGAGAGAAGGAAAACAATAGCTGCATTTTACGCTTCATGAACAGCCAATATATCGTTTTTTCAAGCTCATATAATCTATAATTTTCCATGTGATGCGCTTGAAGACGAAAAATAAAAATAAAAATAAATAAATTCAGTCGTTCTAAAGCATTTCACAACATACTCAGCAATATCCATCGCATCGTAACGATGACAGTTTTTTTTTATTCACTAAATATTTTTATTGACCAACATAAATCTTCATTTTGCTCCCGTTCTTTTGTCAATTCGCTTGGTGTGTTGTGTCCCATAGACATGCTCTTAAAATATGGTTCGTTTTTTTTATTCGGTAATAATTTAGTTGTTAACCGTAATTTGTCTGACAAAATAATAATATCCTTTATAGCATGCATGCAGGAAGTTGCTCTACTGTATCCATGTGATAATTCTATCTATCTCTTTTTCATTTACTCACTCTCCCTCTCTCCCTCTCTCCCTCTCTCCCGCTCTCCCGCTCTCTATCTAGCATGCTCTCTAGCTTTCTATCACTGGCCACGAATAAATACAAGCATGCGGAAAGTCATGAGCAAATTCGAAGTATGAAAAAAAAACGCAAAATAGAAAGTTTGATGACACAGCAGAAATACTTTGTTTTTCTGTATTGCTCATGGTGAACGTATAGTTTGTGTCCAAGATTCGAGATAAGGCGAACACTGTTTGTGCTCGCATCGATTCCAATCAATGAAAGACACGTTTTGCACATATTTCAATTCATTTGACGATAACAAGCATTTTGTCAAGCGCCAGTGTACTGAAGGTGCGTGTTGGGTAATGGCACGATTCGACATGGTGCACAACTGTACATGAACGACAACGGTTCCGTGCTGATCAGCGTTTCGTGGCACTCAACATAAGAGCAGCCCGGCAAAGCCTTCACCAAAATACAATTATGCCTAGACCTCGGAATGCAAGAGCTATTAGAAACATCTCTCGTGATATTATCGCAATCAGTCTTGCCATAACTCCTTACATTCTTTTGCTGGTTTTCTTTGCCTTTCAGTTCTTGTCTTATTCTCTCTTCTTTTTTTCTGCTGCGTTGCACGTCCCCCATTCGTCAACATTTTGGGCGAATTCCATTCTCGAATTTGATCAGAGAATAGCAATTGACCTGATGGAACCATTGAAACAACTAAATTTGGCTCCATTCTGCCAATACACAAAACACACAACGCAAACGTGCGTACCTCGCATTTTTTGGTTGTGAGTGGTGGTATTGGTGGCAGCTCATGCTGTTGAAACGAGTAAATTTACTAATTAGAAACTTCACGGTAATGATACACTTAGCAACACTATAAACGATCCAAATGACTCAATATAAAACCACTTTGGGTTGTCATGATTTCTTCTTTTCTTCTTCTTTGCAGAACGAAGGAAGGAGAGTGTGTGTGCTTGGGCCATTCGATGCTCCGAATGGAGTATAAAAAGTCCACATGATTTTTTTTGGAGCCACGTTCTATGTAGTTGGGAATTGTTTTTGTTCTTCCAATCACTTTTCAGTCGATGCGGTTGCTATAGAATTTTTCGCATTGTTATATACAATAGTGGATGTATTTGGTCCAAACATTTCGGTTTGCGAGCTCATTCCAGCTCCGTGTGCCGCACTTTTCGTATCTTTTGTCGTTCGATGCATTTCTTAAGCTACGTAAATTGTATTTCTCCCAGCCGAGTCATAAAAGATAATGAAAAATATTGTAATATCACTGAAATCATGTCTTGACTCACTTCTTTTCTCACTCACTCCCACCCTCCTTCCATCAAGCACATGCACACACTTTTATATGTATATATATACGCATCCGCTGACGCGACCAAAAGCCCAACCAATGTGAACACAAACGAGCTCAAACTCACGAAAATTATGTATACGCACATCTTCATCAAACGCAATTAGTACATGAGACTGAACAAAAATCTTGACGAATCGTACCTAAATTACTGCATATTTGAGTACCGACAATAAAAACAATCACAATACAGATAAATTAATCAAATAATCATAAAAGAGTAATGAAAATGAAAGAGAATCAGAGAGATAAGGAGAGAGGGGGAAAGCGAAAAAGATGCGTCCAGCAGACGAAATAATTTTGCTTTGGATGCAGAGGAGGGTAGGTAGCATACATAATTTTGAAAGCATGTGCGCAATTTCAATTAATTATGTTAGCACAAATATATAGAAACACACAAACACACACACATACTCATACACCCCAGCACATCTTGCATATTTCTGTTGGATACAGCACAATTTTATCTGTTTTTGGTTTCGAGTGCCGTTTCACACGACCGTTTTTACACAACGCACATCTCTGACTTGACAAAGATGACGACGACGACATGGTGGTGGCGGCGGCGACGGCGGTGATGAAAATGGGATTCAATATGCTCGAAAGACATCAGGTAACTTTTAAAATTATGAGGGAAAAATTCCGTCACATACGTAGTTAAAATAATGAGCAAAGATTTGATTTTTCTCCATGGTTCGTATTTTCTTTCGCCTTCCTTTCTACGCTTCATCGTCTATCGTTGGCTTCGTGTGACTTGGTGTGTTGTATGTGTGTGTGTGTGTGTGTATTTTTTTTGTCCATGTGCTGCGATGCGATCAAAGCCATCAGTACAAATCTCACGTTCATTGCGAACGATGAAATGAAATAAACTTTCGTTGAATGTTCAGAATTGTATGGAAAATCATACGCACGTGTTTCAGCCTCACCCTTTTTTCGTTTTGCCATCACAAAGTTCAACTTGTGCTCATTAATGGAATTTGAAGCGCTTGTATTGTGTGCGATTCAACGCACATACCACTACCACACGCACACACCAAACAGCAGAGAGAGTGAAAAAAATAATCGTCACTAGAATGTAATCAAATGAATGCGCGAACCTCAATGTTGATGGCCAAAAATAATATGAATTCCACACAATTCACACCGAAATTGTCATTTGTTTTGTGCGACTAGAAAATGTCGGGCATGAGCAAATAGGCACTCATTTACCATATCTCTCTTTCTCTCTCCTCCAAATTGAATTTGGTTGGAGCAACGTGGTGTCCTTGTTTTTTTTCCTCTCTCCTCAATTCTTGACAGTGGTTCGGTGTGTTTTTGAGAATCAATGAAAAGTTTCAAATGAATGGCGAAAAGTTTTGATTAAACTTCGAGTTCAGTATGGCTTTTCACGTTTTTTCCATCATCATCTTCTTCTCTTTTGCCATCTCTTTCTTGACTGATGCTCGCGATACATGTAGCAGAAAAACGGAGGCAAGAGATAATCAAATGAAAATTATTTGCATTTTTCTGATTCAAAGCGAGCAATTTTAAAGTGAAGAATGGAAAAAAAACAACAACAACAACAACAAGCAGAAGAACATAGAAATAAGTTCGAAAATGTGCGGACTAAAAGCGATGAGCAGTCATTGAATAGCGCGCGCGAATCATCGCTCGTTCAACCTGCTCCCGATTGCGGTGTTTGTATGTGTTTACTTCGTCGTCGTCGTCGTCGTAGTCGTCGTCGTACTTGTAGTCGTAATCTTGTTCGTTTCTTTTTAGTGCGATTTGTTTTGGCTAGAAGTTTTCACCCATTCATCTGATTCTATGCTCGCTCGGTGTATCTTGAGTGTGTGGACTATTAATATAACGCCTTTGACAAGTGGCAACGAAAAATGACTTCAGTCACACAACAAACACGCTGACGATAAATAATGTGCATTTACACACACACATACACACACACACACATACAGCGTTGCAAAGGAATGCGGATTCTTTCGCTTTCTCTCTCTTTTCAGCACCGCCACGTGAACAAATGTGTATAAAGGGACCGAGTGAGTTCACGAGCAAGTGAACGATGGTAAAAAAAGAGCAAGAAGAAGCTGGTCTACGATCGCGCACGCGAATCAAATACTCCAAATCCAATAAATCATGTTGATTAATGTTGATCAATGTATACGCAAATGCATTAGGTCCAAAGTATGTGTGTGTGCGAGTATGTTTGTGTTGCCAATCCTACTCCAGATTATTAATTGTATGCATGCGTTTTTCTGTTCCGTTTTCGTTGTTTCCAAAGCTACTGCTGTTACTCACTTTGTATGTGAATGTATTCTGTGTGCCGGAAAGGCTTCGATTTATAAATGAGCCACACGGTGGAATTGTCGGTGAAAAGTGAAAGTGTGCAATTTACGATTCGTTTTGCAAAGGTTGTTATTCTTTTTTTCGTCTCTTTCGACATGTTGTCTACTCATATTTTCGATTGAAACCACCCGAAATTGACAGTGCATTGCCAATCGCTATTTCTGGTTGATTCCATTGATTCATTTTATTTCGATATCGCGCGCATTGAAATTTATTGAATAAACCATTGAAGTAGCAAGCGCATCAATAATGTGACATGCTGCGCATCGGTGTAGCGATTGTGTGTGTGTGTGCACACGATTCTTTCATGCTTTCCTCTGCTTATCGTCCCGACTTTTCAAAAGCTCCATTATCAAGATACGAGTATCCGCTGGGAACGCCAATACTCCAACCAATCCCATTCCACATCAAATCACACTTTATCAATCAGCAAACCTATACAATTCGTAAAACATCTAGTAATAAATTGATGCTTCATGCTTTTTACTACTCACTTTCTCTCTCTCTCTCTCTCTCTCTCTCTCTCACTCACTATCGCTTCTGTTATATTTTTTTCATCGAATGTGTTGCGTATTTGTTGTTGTTTCCCTACTTTGATTGCAGCAATCGTTCGATCTATCACAAGAAAATCATCAAGAAACGAGAATGGGGGAGAGGAGGGAGATAGAGATTGAGTGATAGACAGAGAGTGAGAGAAAATTTTCTGTGAACCAATTGTAAAATTCCCATGCGAGAGTTTTATCGTAGACAATCAACAAATATTGATTTCGAAAATGAAAAGAAATACTTATTTTCTGGATGTGCATTTGGCAGCGCTCTGTCATTTCATGGTTGAATTCGATTGCCACAACGCTCCAGTAGCGTGAGAACGATGCTTGAACAAAACAATAACAACAACAATAATAATAGCAAAAAGTTCCGCCCTTTTTTCACCATCATTTTTTCAACAATTTATACGGAAAATAAGCAAAACAATTTCGATTCGGATTGTGAATAGTGAAATTACCCAACAAACCCACTAGTTTTGTGTATACACACAATGTACGAGTGAGTGTTGAGTGCCAGAGCAATTCCACCATCAAATAAGTGTATTTGTCTGGTTATCGTTATATTTACACAGTCACATGCAGAAACTTAAGTGGTTTGGAGGTTTCTTTCTCTTCATTTATCCATTTCTCGTTCCGTTCGTTTCGTTTGCTTCTCTCTTCTTTTTTTGCTTCATTCGACAAAGGAAAGTTCCGGGTGGATAATGGAAAAATTGGAGACATCCATCCAAATTTCAAATCAAACGAAATGGTTGTGTTGAGTTTTGTCATTTGCATAAACATAAATTGGTCGATTGTTTTCTCAGCATTGGCGCATTTCAGTTTGGCTTATCGCCACAGCATATCAAATGCTCGTCCAGCATAATGAGCACAACTCGAGAGGGTGAGAGAGAGTGAAATGACTCGACATCGGACGGATGAATAAGTGAAATGAGAATGGGAGCGAGAGAGTAAGCACCCAACAGCCCGATTGATGATACGACATTTGGACCAATCTATTGGCTTTCGATTATTTTGATAATGCGCAGTAAAATGAAACCAAACTTACCGCTTTGCCGTCAGACTATCTGTGCTGGGCCAGTCACTCGCTCATACACACATAAAAAACAATCCCTTTTGGGGCATTTTCGATTTCCAACTCCGATTACGTGCAAAAACACAAAAAAGAAAGTCGCAAATATTTCCAATGAAATTACGAAAAAAGAACCAGAGACAGAGAGTAGAAGAAGAAGAAGAAGAAGAAGAAAGAAACTATGAATATGTAAATTGAAAGTCATCAAAAGAATTTTTATTTCGGTCCATATTTTACATTCGAAAACTGGTGCTTATTCTCCAGTTTGCTTCTATAATCACATTATTGTTGCTCTTTGCTACCTCGTGTGTCCTGCGAACAATCTTTTGAATATTTTATCAATGTCATCGTCCAACTCATTCGTATGTTCGTTCGTTTGTCCGTTGCTTGCTTGCTTGGTTGGTTCATTCGTTTCGTATTCAACATTTTTATTTCTTCATCATTCGAATCGCTTTTATGAAGAAGAAGAGGAAAAAATCACACAATTTTTTCTACATTGCGACACCATTAGACGCATATTTTTTCCCATTCGTTCGTTCATTTTATTTTTTTTCATATTTTCGTTCGCCTTTTATCTGGTTTCCATCCACAGTCTTTCACATCAACACAATCTGTCACTTACCAATGAATAATTCTGACTTTTTATACTTTTTGATCGTTGTACTCATAATATTTGTCCTCTTTCTTGGCCGGGATGCTATGTGATGTGCACGAGGTTCAGAGAATGCCATAGTGAATGATGGGCGAATTTTTGCATCATATCTCGTTGGTGCGGACGGAAGTGAGTGTGAAGACGAAGCGGGGAGAAAAAACAACAGTAAGCAGCGAAAAGATGCTACTTCAATGAAATGCAGCAACGGCCACTCGGAACAGTCGAATGGTGAGATATGAAACGGCAAACCAGAGACTCCAAATAGATGGCTTTGATTTATTATTTAAATAGGACGAATGTATCAAATCGAAAGAGACGGACATTTTCAGTGAGTGACAAATCAAAGGGCACAGCAATAGCAGCAGCAATAGCATCAAATTATCTCGCACCAAACACACTTTATATACATACATATTCACGAGCTGATCATAAATATAAAATGATAATACAGAATTGCTTGTGCTTTCATACATATCACTCTATATGGTGAAAATAAATGCGACGCAAGCATATTTGTACGATTGCCGCTGTTAAGAGGTTTGATCGCTTCTGTATTTCATAATATAATTGCCAATTCTAGCCTTCAAAAAAGCACATTACGATTCTTTTAAGCCATTCGTTTTATTCATTCTCTTTCAATCAGATATAGGATATATTCATGGTAATATTGTCGAACACTGAATTTCACTGCCGGCCCCCTGGCAGCACAGTCTCATAGCCGAGTGTCGAATACAAGGACGATTATACTAAAAATAGCATTCACACGATTTATTTGTGCAGTGCGGCTCAAAATTCTCTCCACTTCATAAAATAACCAACGCAGACTTGAAGGAGAGAGAGAGAGAGAGAGAGAGAGAGAGTGAAAGAAAAATGAAATAAGTAAAACCAGAATGTTGCTGCCGCCACCGCATCGTCGTTATTGTTGTTGAAGGGGTGGCGGTATTTTTGTGTGTCTGTGCGCACCAATGTCGTAAATAAAATAAATTTTCAATGAAATATGTTGGAAATTAGTTTTCTTGGAATTTAATATTTGCTGGTCTCTCGGAGCTGCACAAACAACTGATTAAATTCGATGAGAGAGTGGTATTCGGTGACATTATCAAGTCGATTCCATGTAACACCACACGATGATATTCTTTTGACTTTAGACACTTTTCGATTGAATACTTCGGGGTACAAACAATGCAAACATGTGCACTTAATCTCTCTTTCTCCGTACATGTGTACGGTATGTATAAAGCATGGAGCACAAGCCAAAGGCCAGGCAAACGAAACAGCAACGAGCAGAAAATGAAAGAAAAAGGGAAAAAAACGTTGAAGGAGTAACAAGAGCACTGACTACGACGACGACGACGACGACGACGATGACAAAGTTACCGAGCTTAAATTGTGTTATACTGAATTGAACATTTTGTACCGAGTTTCTTTTCTTCTTCTAAATATTCGGGATGTGTATACATATCCAAAGTACATGCTCGGCCAGACAAGAGCAGAAACAAAATACTTCACACAGAGGGGAGGGAGAGCGAAAAAAAGGCGAACGAGTATTTCTTACGGAAACAATCGACTGACGGTTGAAATCCCAGCAACAATAACAACCGAAAAGTTTCCTCATTTCTGAGGCCTGTTCGGAAGCTAATAAACATTTTTACATATTTTATTCGATTTCAGAACCGGAAGCGATATTTTCAGAACGACAAAAGCAAAGCAAAAGATTTAATAACGGGACAATTGACCCAGATTTTGTAGTTCTTCGTTTAATTTTTGGTCGGTTCCTCTGTTTTTCGCTCGTCTTTTTTTTCTGTGCTGTGTACAGCTCTCAATCCAACGAAAAACAGAAAGAGAAAGGATTTTTTTTTCTCGTCCTTCGTTCTGCTTTCTGTCTTTCGTCAATTCCACGAAATAATTCACAATCGCGCGTGTTCGTTGTTATCCTTTTCAATGGGGTTCTGACCGCATGCAAACTCTTCAAAACACTCGAAATAATAAAAACAAATGGTTTTTCTTTGAAAATGAGCGGGAGAGGGGAGAGGGCGAGATTCGGTAATCGCTGCACCAGCGTATCTGCGATTTATTGGGCTGCAACAATAGTGGTGATGGTGATGACAGTGGCAGTGGCACCATCAGCACCAATGTTATTGTTAACCCTCTTGTATTGTGTTCATCCGGTGCCCAAAAGTGAATGAATCAATCGTTTTCCTGGTATTCAGCGCCATCCGGGACGCATTTCATTTGGAGGCCGATTACGTAAGCACTTCAATGAAAATAAAAAAAAGTACAGTACACAGTTGCAGCTAATATCGTCTATAGAAAGTTTATAGTACAAGTTTTGTCCTTTCTCTTTCGCATTCAATACGACAACAATGAAAAAGCATGCCACGTAATGTAACGTGTTTAGCTCGGGTGCTGTTTGTGCAAAGCAGAAAATTGTTTCTCTTGAGACTCTTGGTGGAGGTTTGTGCTTATGTTTCTTTCTTTTTCGTTTCTCTTTCTCTTCAATTTTTCGTTGAGAGCAAGCGGACGAAAAAAGAACGAGACAGAGCAAGACAGATAGGGAAAAAATTCAATAAGAGTGAACGTGCATTCTAGCTTCTCTTTTTTTTCGTTTGTTTCTATTTCGAGTGCAATTTTCACGACATTTTCTTTTTATTGCTCATGTCTTCAATTCACAAATGACATGAATGAACGAACGAGCCAAACCAACGAGTTGCAACGAGAAAGGTATGAAACATTGAAGGCGATGCTGTGTTACTGCAGATAAACATACATTTTCGTCTTTGGATAAACACAAAGCCACAGATACACATATACACGCGTACGCATGGAAAACCATCCAAATGAAAAACATGCTCTATTCTTCTGTGTCTATGGTTTTGTTCTTCTGCATTTTTTTCCCAATTTTTTTTTCTTCTTTTCTATGCTATTTTTTCTGCTGTTGCTGAATTTGAAATTATAACAGCATTGTTACTTTTTCCATTTCGTTTTATTTTTTTTTTTCTTCTCTCTTTTCTTCATGTTTTTAGTTTTGTGTTGTTTTGTTCGATTATTTCATGGTTTGAACTCCTGATGAATAGAATTTTCCGGGTCAAATACTTCAAACAATTGTCATTTCGAATGCTATTGAAAAATGATAGACATGTGGATGTGTTTGGTGAAAGCGAGCAAGCAAGCGAGGAAATGAAAAATGAAAGATGTCTTCTGGATGTCTTCAAGTCAATCAGAGCGTGTGTGTGATGCATGCCGGTCATCTGTCACATTTTAATAGATGGAGACGCAATGCCGTAACAGGTCCAACGGGAAAACCTAGATTACGATAACGTGCAGCCAGCGCATATAATCGATGCCCCTTGATTTTTTGGCAAAATTGCAAAAAGAATACCAGTAAAGAATGTCAAACATAATAAATAGCTACACCTTTTGCAATGACTTTCACTTTTTTCGGTGAAATCAAAAAGTGCCCAACAACTTTCATAGTCCCAACAAGCACGAGCCTATTCCTTTTTTTCTTCGTGCCCATAGTTGTGGCGTGTTTTTTTTTTTGGTGTCCGCATTAATCATGTATGTACATGAGAAGGCGACAGTCATTTTTGTCATTGGCAACAGGAGCAAAAACCGAAACGAAGAAAAAGAGGAGAAAGAAAACATACGAGCAATGATGAAATTCGGAATATGTAGAAACAAACGAATTCTAAATAACCTTCATATAGATGATGACCGCTTGGCTGTGAAATTAAAATGGGTTTTTTTGGACGTTTTTGTCAACTGTCACAAATGCAATATTAGTATTATCTTGTGCTTTTTTCGGATCACCTAACTGTTTTACCTTTGTGAATTACATCCTTTGCCCTGCCTCCTTCTCCTTCTCCTTCTGCACTACCACCTTCTTCTTATTCTCTATCTTTTTTTCTACTTTTCTCCAATCGGAAGCTCTTTTGTTCTCGCTTTTTTGTGCGATTGCGTTGGCATTTTTGTTTCTTTTTCGTTCTTCCTTTATTTTTGCTTCGTGCCCGCCGTTATGGAAACAATTTCTATAGTTCAGAATGAAATTACAACGCTTCGTTTCCTCGTTATTCATCCAATGTATCCGTGCCCAAGAGAAATGGCCAATATGTTCATACGCTGTCTATCCGCCGAAAATACGCTACAATATTTATTCACGCTTATTGGACGCCGAATTCAATATATATTTTTGTGTATTTTCGGCATATTCTTCAGCGTGAAACATATTGGAACATATTCAGGCGCCCTCTGATGGTCATGAATTCATTCATTGATTCAATATGTTTCATGCTGAAGAATACACCGAATATACAATAGAATATATATTCAATCCGGCGTCCAATAAGCGTGAATATATATTGTGGTGTATTTTTGGTGGATAGACAGCGTATAAACATATTGGCCGTTTCTCTTGGGTGGAATGAAATTGAAAGAAAAGAAAAACAAGTAACAATTTGCTGGAAATCGCAACATTTAACGCTCGTACTTGATTTGCTTTGATGGCATAAGCGCAGGGACAAAATACACAACAACTTAATTGCTGGTTGTAAATATTCAAGTTGAATGCGTTTGATATGCTTGCGACCTAATTTCCAGAATTATCGAACATTTTTCGAAATTTCATCAAATAAAGTGAATAAAATGTCATGGGTCATAAAAATGGGGGAAAAACTGCAAACACACGCTCACACAACAACGTCACATCATCAGCCCATTTTCCCATTTAGTCATCTTTGCAAAATGCAGTGTACGACATGTTTGTGTGTGTGTGTGTGTGTGTTTGTGTGTGTGCTTGTCAATGGATGCCGTCATTCAATTATTTATCACGTCAAATAGAAAAATCTAATTTTCCCCAATTCACCGCCAGCAAGCAACTTTTCCTCGAATGCTCTTCTTCTTCTTCTTCTTGCGTTAGTGCTGTTGTGGACTTCAAACGGACCAATTATCTTAAAGTACTCCATTATTTATCTAATAATTTGGTTTGACACCGACACAAATAATCCAATAAAAATATGAAAAAATAATGAAACATTTCCACGGAGTAAAAGATGAAGAAAGACACACAGCCCCAAATGAATGTTGTGCAACGAGCCGGAGAGAGCAGAGCATATATAGTTGTTCAGTCCAAATGGTCTTGAGCCAAGAAAGAGCGAGTAATGGAGAACACGAGAGAGAGAGAGAGAGAGAGAGAGAGAGAGAGAGAGAGAGAAAATGAAATACCAGCAAAACACAAGCCAAGCAACAAAATAAATGAGCAAACAAAATTTCAAGAACTGTTAGTGCAAAGTCGACTAGCTGACTGGTTGTGTGAGTATGTGTGTGTTGGTCGAGGCTAAGATTGATTCTTTTGTACCCAAACTCCATTTTTGTACTGTCGTTCGGTCGTTGCGTTTTCCAATTTGTTAGCAATTTTTTTCCCTCCGTCGATGCTTTATTTTCTCTGGTCTATATTCCGTTTTTGTTTTTGATTTTTTTTTTCATCTCCTTCGTTGTTGTCGTCTTCCAATCTCTCTTTTTTTCTCTCCCTCTCTCAGTCCCATGCTCATTCTTCATCACATGATCGCGCGGCGGCTTGTCTTACAAAATCGAATCACAGTTGTCCCTCATTTACATTTTTCTTGACGTTCACATCCTTAAACGGGAAAAATGAAGCGCATGCAACTTTTTTTTTCTTCTTTGTCGCTTTCTGGTTTCGTTCATCACCCGAACCACGTTACTACGAAAATGAAATCTCAGCATATTGGAATGGTCTGGCTGTGTGTATGTGATTGGCGTTATTAATGCAAGAAAACGCTAGAACTGTGTGTTCAACTTCAATTATTCATTGAACAATGAAAGCATCCGATTTGTCTGTTTAAGTATTGCTGCTGTTGCTGTTGTTCACTCTGACTTAGTCGAATCAGCATTTGTTCACTACTCTCATTCACAATGCTCGCTTCATTAATGTCATATTTTACAACGAAAATGTGTTCTCTCGTTTGATAGAGAACGTGCAATGGAATCGTTCAATGGAAAGAAAAAGCAACAAATGATACGTTGACTGAACTCTTGTTTACATTTCGACAGCTAGTGTGTTATGCGTGCACTAACCAACTAACTAACCAACTATTCGATTCGTATAAATCTTTTTGCCATACGACAACTTTGAAAAGTTTCTTTCCAAGTTTGGCGCTACATCATGACTATATGATGTTGACATGCGGCCTGGAAATGAATAAGGGATAAATGGCTGTGGGTATGATTGAGCAAATTGAGCGAACGGGCAAGAGAAAGTTTCGGGTGAATCGATAAAATAAATGAGCCCCCATAAATTAAATTCGTATGTAGATACTTTTGAATATGGCATGTATATCAAATCCATGGCCTGTTCGTAATGTATTCATTTCATGTCATTACCGTCCAAAACTGTTTCAAATAAATAGCGTGCGCGATCTATATTTCGTGTGGCAACGGATGAAGGGGAATTGTGTGTTTTTTGTTCAAAAATTTGATTTGGCCCTTTGAGCATTCGGTTTTTCCAACTGATTTTTGACATAAATAAATGAAAGCAATTATTGAGCTTTCCTATAAACAAATTAATTAAAAGTGTTTCAACGACTGCCAACGCTTTTGCCGACGCGTGTGTGTCAGCACATCACAAAGCAAATATGGAATAAATTTAGTAGTGAGACCGTTCATTTTATATATGCGTTCATCGTGCGCTGACCTGTCAAGGGGACGTCGTGCGAAACAATACAAATTAATGCTCATTTGTGCTTGACATTAAACATGAAAGAAAATGCTGTTGGGCGCTTTTCCACTTCATATAAAATGGAATTGGCTACTATTTTAATGGGGGGAAATTGCTGCCACTGCCGCTGCTTCTGCTTTTGTTGGAAACATACATTATGAATGCATGCCGAAGTGGATTTTACATAGAGTTATTTGGCTTCTATCAGTTAAGCTTTGTTTTCAATTCACTGTAGTGCGGCTAGGGTGGATAGGAAGAAGGCATTTGATTGATAATTATTGATTATTTAATCATTCATTTTAGCGGCTGTTTTCGATCTTAATGTTTAATGCACTTTTCAAAACCGAGAATTGTTTGCAAAGTTTTATTTGAATTATCGAAGCCGTTATCAAATCATTCAAGTCGGTTAAGTGCCACCGTAAGTCTTACTCCCATCAACGTGCGTACACGCTCGTGAGTCTATAAGTTGCGGGCTCTGGCGTGTGTGTATGTCAATGTGCCCATAAAATGACATTATTCAATTGACGAGTAATAGTTTGAAAGAAAGAAAGTTTTATTGTCAACAACAAACAAATAGCTACTTAAGCTTAATTACACCGTAAATTGATATCATTTCAATCAGACGATGGTGTTGTGTTCCGCTTTGGAAATGCTGGGCACACGCAAGCTCCGTAGAAGCCAGTCCTTTCGTTGATAACCTCATTCAATCAACACAACTTATTTTTTCTCTCTCCTTTGCTTCTCTGCATTCTCTACCTCTATCACATGCGACCATTTACCGTTGCTCACTCCAACGGGGGCAGACTTGTGCAAAAGCACATTAATCAATGGTAACGATATTAATTTCTGTCACTGCTTCTTTTAAGTTCGTAATCGCGTAAGCTTTCCATCTTCTTCTCTACATTGAATTCGTTGTATTGTGCTCTCGGCACAACACATAATACGATTGTAATTTTGTTCATGCATTGATGCACGTGCAGCCAATAGTTTTCACATTGTGTCATTGATTGTATACCATCGATCGAAGGAAGAGGCGGCGGCGGTTGAGGTATCTTTCGTAAAGAATTGTATGGCATGTACTTATGCGAAGCACGATTTATGCTGAAGGGATGAGGGAAGCGGGTAGAATGGGCAAAATGTCTGCAATTTGATGTAATGCTGTAGGAAGGCAGTTAGTGTTGCTATTACTGTTGTTGTTGCTCGCAATTTCTAGTGAACCTCGTCGCGAGATCATGTCACAGTTCGAAAACTAGTTGGCACACATCGATTTAGTTTTCAATTATAAGTCCAGACGCAACGTTTTCTACGAAATACGCTTGAATATATGCATTGAACTCAAATTGCATCGCATTATTAACCAAATTATTAGCCTGAGACGAAGCAATAGAATGAGCTGATGGATGTGTACACCGTTTATAGCTGTGATGTGTATTACTAGCACGACGGCTATACCATTCAAACGGCTAATAATTGCTGACTTTCGAAATTTGCAGTTACATATCGGACGTGCGACATTGAATGCAATTTTTACCATTGAGAAATGGGGCGAGCGAGCGTTGTATGGGTGTGTGTGTGTGTGGGTGACACAAACGATTTCGATACGATCAATAAAACCACATGCAACTAAACCGTTCACCAAACACATTAGAAATGTCAATAGAAATAAATGACTGCAAATCGGGTTTCAATTTTACCGATTTGACATGGAGACATTTCAGCGCACGCCACATTCACGCGCCATACAATTTCACATTCGCTCGTTCTGTCACATTCCCTTGGATGTGGCTGATGCGAAGGTATTGACGATGGCACCGATGAGTGGCGTGTGCGTATATGTGTGCGACCACAAGCGGGAAAGCGAGCTAGATAGACATTCCATCTCATTCCAAATGCCATTCAATTCGTAATTCACATTTGGCACTTTTAATCTTCGCAGCACCCGGTTTGACACTGTGTAACATACAAACTCACACTCACACACACTCGCCCGCCACAACGGGTAATATTCTAATTTATATTAATTTAAACATTGAAAACACTTCTGATAAAAAATGCTGATCAGACTTTACGATACTGTGTGCCACCACACACACACAATACTCACAAATATGAAAAAATTTTGATTTATTTCCGAGACACAAAAAAACACATTTTATGTTCGTGAATAACACAGAGAAGAAAAAAATGAGAACGACAGCAAAAGTGAAAGAAAACGGGAAAAATGGAGCCAACACACATACACACTCACAAAATCAAAAAGTTGTTGAGAGCTGAATGAAACCAAACAAAAAGCAGCAAGCATGAAAGAAGAAGGAAAAGAAGTAGGAAAAAAAGACGCCACGAGAATTGTATGCAAACGGAAACAAGGCCGAAAATGAATGTGTCAACTTATTTGAATTTGACGTGTCGCTGCACAGAGCGATTTTCATTTAGTGTTCCGCGCCTTGGTTGGGCTCTTCGGGGAGTGTATTTATGTGCTCGACCGTGTAACATCAACAAATTGTGCGACTATATATGTGTCGGTTGAACAAAGATGTAATCAAAAACTTCAGGGTATTTTACGTGTGAATTTCGCATTCATCTATCTACGATTTAAGATCTTTATGTGTGCTATCCATCAAATTGGTTATGCGAAGTTCTCAGGTGTAAAATATGTGTTATTTGTGTGCAAAATGCATTTACATTTTTCGTATTTTTTCTTCTTCTTCTAACTTCGTTTCCTGTGTAGCAGTAGCAGTAGCAGCAGCAGCAGCACACATTCCAAATTACATTTGAGCAGTTTTTTTTTGTTGAAGCTTATTTGAATTGAGACTTGGAAGGTGTTTGGTTTTGTTCGATTTTTTTGGTACACAGCAGTTTCGTGTGCGCGTTGCGTCAGTGACGAATCAATGTGGTCTTTTTTCTATGCTACTTCATTTTCATTCGATTATTTTATTTCATATTCTTTTCGATTCGTATCGAGACAGGCCTGATTTCATTTGCCACACAATGAGCGAGGGCGAGAGAGTGGGTGAGAGAGAGAGAGAGAGAGAGAGAGAGAGAGAGAGAAAAGTCTTATGTTGATGAAAGCCATTGCACAAACATAAGAGAATTGAGTATGTCGAATGTCGTGTGTGCTCACCGCACAGCATGAATGCGAAACCAACCGGAGCATGAGTGAGCATGTGTATGTGTGTGCGTGTGCGCGCTCACTTTCGCTCTGTATGCCTTCACATATATTCGAATGGATATATGACATATATGATACGACAGTCAATTTGAAATGTGTCAAATCTAAATTAAGAAAATTTTCGATATGCCATTATATTTTGTGCACACATAAATATCATAAAGCGCACGTATTCGAATTCCACAAGCAAACAGTTAGTGTGTGAGAGAGGCGGACGGAAATATTTATTTAATGTGTTGTGGAGCAACGCCACAATTCGACAACAATAAACGATGAACGGCACAAGAGAAAAAGTCACAGCATCGCATATATGAGGAGGAGAAGAAGAAGAAGAAAATACCATATGTATTGGAGCAAACGCCGAAGAAAATTACTTTTGCTGCTGCGATGTTCATGATTGTTATATGCGTTCGATTCTCAGTGAAGCACGAAATACTATTCATTTCTTCTTCTTTTTCCCCTTTTTTTACTCAAGTTGGCCATACTTTTTCGAATTGATTATACGATTACGTATAGTCGCGCGCTTGTGTGCATAACTTTTACATTACCCCGGTGTGTAGATATATATAAATATATATATTCGTGCGAGAGCAATAAGGAATGTGTGAGAGAGCGAGAGTCTGTGTGCTGAGTGAGAATTCAGCTACAGATAAAAAAAGCACACACACTGAATTCTATTGAATGAGTAAGCACAAAAATGTTATGTGAGGGAATGCTCGAGACATCGATATTTGAATTCAAAAACTCAATGTACTTTCTTCGTGTTATTTTACGAATTTTCTTTATTTGTCGTTTCTTTTCTTTCATTCATTTGTTAGTTGTGCTTTGTATCTTTTTCTTCTTCTTCTTCTTCTTTTCGCTGAAAATAGTTGACATTGAGTGAACGATGGGGATGATGACTACGCAAATGTAGACAAAAAGCACGATTCATGGCACAAAAATAAGTCACATATTGATGATTGATTTTGGTGTTGTCGTTCGTTAGTGGTAAGAATTCAAACGTTCTACCCATCTCCTTGATGCCGATACGTTGCCACCATGTAAATTCAATGTTTACTGATGTTTATAAGTTGTGTATGATGCGTGCCTTGTATATTTAACGAAGTGGCGCAACCAACCAACACATAAAATCGCATAGATTTCTTTTCGCTCGGCACACTCTCACCGATGAGAAATAAAAAGGAGCAACGACACGAAGCGCAAGCAACAGCAACAGCACAGACGAAGAAGTAAAACGTCTCTCTTCCTATGTCATCTATATTCCCATAGTTTCTAATCTCGTATGCGATCCTGTTTTA
Organism: Sitodiplosis mosellana; assembly: GCF_009176505.1. Lineage (NCBI taxonomy): Eukaryota > Metazoa > Arthropoda > Insecta > Diptera > Cecidomyiidae > Sitodiplosis > Sitodiplosis mosellana. Next base: position 7,287,054 of record NW_022601467.1, on the reverse strand, counting down.
AGAAGATTGATCCTTTCTTACAACGGGCCAATTTTCGTGCGCTTACTCTTCTTCTTCGTCTTGTTCGATGAAATTGTCTAGCAAATTCTTTCTTTGGGATGCTAAATTTATCGATTAGATGTAAGTGATTGATGTAATTCCATCGGAAATACGCTGAATATCTGAGTAGCAAGAGGGAGAAAGAAAAAATCGAAAAACAGAAAAGCTGTGCACAATTCACGTACGATTCAACAGAACATTGAGGTCTACGAGGCGGTTTTACACATGAAAACATTTCAAATATTTGTACCATGTTCGATGCATTCAATGTGAGTATAGTATCAATGGCAAACAGATATTTAAATTCATCGTTCACAATGCTTGAGTTTTGCCCACATTTTTCTCTTTTTCATCGCAATACATTCCAATGCTCACTAAATGTATGTATTCATATTTCGGGCGGTATTGGTTTGATTCACATTTTATTGTTACAAATTGTGCAATGTTTTTTTATATATAAAAAGCATCGGTACACACACACACACACACACAGAGAGAGAGAGAGAGAGAGAGAGAGAGAGAGAGAGAGAGAGAGAGAGAGAGAGAGAGA
>NW_022601467.1:7242166-7286455 GCF_009176505.1 Sitodiplosis mosellana | reverse complement strand
AGAGAGAGAGAGAGAGAGAGAGAGAGAGAGAGAGAGAGAGAGAGAGAGAACGAATGGTGCATTGAATGTTTCTTTGCAAAATTGGATGTGATTTTTTATTTAAAGGGCACATTCACTGTCGTATCCAAGCATCGGTTCGGATATAGAAATATGCAAGATAAATATGCAAAGCATAGACGCCTACGGACGAACGTGCATTGCGAGACGTGTGTGTATGAATACAGTATACAGCAAACAACGATGGCTCTGGTGATACGTCCGTCGCACGGTCGTCCGTATGCGTCTATGCTTTGCATATTTATACAGTATAGAACATCTAGGTAAACATATTTCTATGTCCGAACCGGTGCTTGGTCGTATTACATTTGCAATCATCGAGTCGTTAGTGGATTTTCTTTAGAGCAATTTGGCTCTCTGTTTGCTATTGCAATATAATGTCTGCCATATCAATGTCAAGTATCGCTTTTGGTTATTCAAGTAATAAATAGAATCGTATTCATTTGATAAAGCAACCAATTTGAAAGAAAATTGATATGAATGAAGCATGTCGCAATCACCAACAAAAACGATACATGACAAAATATGGAATGAAAGAAAAGAGAAAGAGAAAGAGAGAGGGAGAGAGAGAAAAAGTGAGAAGAGGAAAAAAAGCAACTGGACCAATTGCATTTCATAAATATTAAATCAAAATTTCCATTTATCAACGCTTGGTGTCAATGTGACTGACTGCAGTACAAATGTGTAGCGATGCTTTATATCATACCATATACAATAAATAAAATGCATACACCCAACTTCCGAATTGGATTTTGTGCAGCTTTTATAGTGCCTTGATCATTCCCCCCAATTTTCATTTCACTGTTGTCATTCGTTTTTCTCCCGTTCATTCTGTTGCTGTTGCTGTGTTTTGTTTTGGTTTTTCGCTAGTTCGTTCCTTCAATGCGTTTCGAGTTTTGCAGCAGTTCTGATCAACTCAACATCACCATTAGGAAATAAATTATCTTTGAATTTGGTTTTGTTGACATCGTTGCGAGTGGAAAATCGTTTTTATATTCGTATCATATGAATGTGTATTAATGGATCTGCAATGTGCTCCACTTTCTCTCTCCCTCTCATTTCTACTCGTCAATTTTCCAATGCTGATACATATCAAATTTTCAAAATTTTATTTAAATAGTTTATTTAGTTGATGCTACCCATCGAATAACAACTAGAGTGTGAAGTGTAAAACTCAATTTTTTACGCAAATTTATCCATTTTGTGGAGCTCACATTTCTGTATCTTTCTCGGGATATTTTTTATGTGTTTTTATGTGGGTTTCTCGGTATTATGGCAAGTCTAAAAATCACAGAACGATTGCAGTTTGAGTATTCATATTGGTGCAGACTTCAAAATGACTTGCAATATTTCTTATTAAAAAATGGGTGTTTTAACAATTTTGTCATCCGTTTAGACACTGTATGCAAATATGCACAATGTGAATTGCACATACAAAGTCAACTCAAGGAATTTTTTTTATTAAATTAAGGTCTTTTTTTCATTTTTGGTTTTATTTCAATTTTCAACGGCATTTCATTGAAACTTGCGAAAAATTCTAATCAAAACTAACGAAGTTGATGCGTTTATCTTGTTTGTGAATCGAAAACGGATATGTGAAAAGTAATTTGTCTAAGAAAGTGTACGTTGTCGTCATCGTTATCGTAGTTGTCTCGTTGAAAATTGGAAAGTTATACCGCCGGCGATGATATGTATGATGCAATGTTGATGTTGGCTTTGATACCATGACCTGCATTCTGAAAAAATGGTAAAGTCATTGGCGCAGTGAAATGCAAAATGTTACGTTTCAGTGCTGAATGGTTTTGTTTACGCTTGGCGCATTTTACATTGCGAAAATATTGGAAACTGTCGTAATGATTTACGTTGTTTGTGAGCTTTAGTTGTAATGAATTTCACCAAATTATATTTTCTCTTCAGTGTGTCTGTTCGAAATGCATGGTTCATGCAGAATTTGTTGTGTGTATTTTGTCTGGGCGAGCGTAGGGATTGTAATGAGCTAGCATTTTGCTTGTGTGTCTTATTGCTCTGTGTATTAGAGATGTGTACACTGTGAAATGAGTCCGATTGTCAAATTGTGCACGATTGCAGATGATGCCGTTGTAAAACTATCAACCGGAAATGAGCACTATTCTTACAATTTTATCCATTCCAATGGCGCACAGTGCCGTTTATTTCGTTGCAATTTGCGAACTTTTGCCAATAGAGTCTCTTGCAAATGCAACGTAACTTGGACTTGACGTCAAATAAAGCAGATCAAGCCCAGTGACTCATCGTGTGTGTCTCTCTCTCTCTATCTCTCTTTCTTGCTCCCTCACCCGTTCGTTCGCTGCTCCACGCGCACCACACATTTTACCGCACCAAAAAGCGCAGCACCGATACGCTAAGAGATGCTGTGCACACTGCACTGTTATTATGTATGCAAATTTCGACCAATTTGGAATTTGTATGAATGTATCCGATTCCGTAGTCTTATCGCTGGTGATGCAGTTGTGACCAATGGCAACATCATCGAAGTGAAAAGCACTAACCTCATTGAGAAACATCGGCCAAACTTTTCGGCTCAACTGATTTCCAGCACATATGCATGATGCATTCGTAAGGTGGTCGCTCTTTTACGCTCTCTGTACCCCTCTCTCTCTTTCTCTCTCTCTCTCTCTCTCTCTCTCTCTCTCTATTTCTCAGACACACACAATCTTTCTATTCTGTATTCTCCACGTCTCTATGTATATTTGCAATATTTCGAGAGATTTCCTCGAAAATCGGGGCTCGTGTTTTCGGTCGGGTTGAATTATAATTATAGTGGCTAGTCAAGAGACTGAGATAGATGGAGATGCTAAAAGCATAGACAAAGTCGTCCTTATATTAGCTGATTAAATGTATCCAAAATGCAATGTTGACATGGCATCGCTTGTTTCGAGAGATGAGACGAGAAAAGACGATTTCGTATCACTTGCGAATTGGTCTATGATTGCAAGACTGTAGCCGACAACATGTAGATGCAAGGTTTCCGTAGTATAAGTTGTTTTGTGTTGTTGTCGCTCGGGCTGACATACATATTCCTCAAGCGCAGAGTAAGAGAAAAGCGTAGCAAAGCAAAGTCATATCGCTCGTTATTATTGCGTTTGTTGCTCAAATGCTTCGTGCTTCATACTGTTGATGCTTTTGTTGTAGGCCAAGAAATATAAATGATGATATCATTCTCATGCGAATGCATTCAAATCAGTGATGGCTTTGTGGGTGTGTGTGTGTGTTCTGTGGCGTGTGCGTGCCCACTTCCCATGCACTTGCATGGTCCGAGTACATTGAGCATGAGCTTACTAAATGAGCTGAAATGAGCACTAAGAACTTTTACACAAATGATGCTATTTATCTTCGTTTCGAATTAAATTATTACACTGAGATTGTGGTGGATTTAAATAAGGTGCAATTTCTCTCTTTGGCCCCCATACACACACAAATCTAGAGGAGGATATATGAAGGGAGAGAGAAAGAGAGAGAGAACAACAACATTGGAAAGCATAACGGTCAAAAACATCGCAGGCAAAAAGAGACATATTATGGAGAAAATTTGTAGTTACATGACCAAGTGTAACAAATACACTTAGAACACATTAAAACCACTGTAGCAAAATACGTGTATGGACGTAGCGAGAGAGATTCACACATATTACATATATATGATGAAACCGACGCAGGAAATGAAAATACGGATTGTGGATTCAGTTTTGGCATTACACACAACAAGAATTGAATTAATGCTCTGGCGAAAGATTCGGGATGCATTGGATTAATGGTCGAATTCCGAGAAATACAATGATAGTAAGGTGTGGAGCACACATCTTACAACCAACACGTTCGACCATTTTTCAATAAATCGTGTTGATTACAAAATACCGCATACTTTGACCATTCCTGTTGTATGTTTGCTTTATAATGAAGACGAATAAGATGTTGATCGTTCAAAAGTAGAAAAGTGTGCAAATGCGTCAAAAAGCTCGAAAAGTTCTTCAGTCCTTTGGTTATGCACTTTTATGAGGCTATAATATGGAGATGTATTAGATGCGACACACTGGAACATGGACAAACAAGTACGAATTGTACCTGCATTGTAAATTGCTTGCAATGCATATCGCCACTCTCTCCAAATTATTGCCATTGCCATTTGGCCGGATGGTCCAATCTGTATAAATGTAATGTCAATGTTAGAGATATTCTAGACTGTCTTTGTCTCTATATCGCTTTCTCTCTTCGAATTTAACACGGAAAGTAGAATAAATGCAAACCGTTACCTGTATTACAAATTAAGCTTGAAACAAGCTGCACCGACACTACTAACACTCTCACAAAATACCGTGCTGTGTTTGTGTGCATGTGCAATGCACATTGTGCATGCCGGGCCCCCGGTTTCCAGTTCACATTTCACATCGAAGACAAATTGTACAACATGATTTTAATATTAGTTGTTACAAGAAGAATAGATGTTTGTTGTAGATTTGAATATGCATAATGTTTGAATGGATTCACTGCATTTTGGAATGGATTAGATCTAATTGCTTCATCATGAATGGTTACGATTTGCATCTCCATTCGGGGTTGTATGTTCCGCTTTTAGCATTTTAGTGGCATTTTCCATTTGCACACTATATCAAGATTTAGAGAAACTCAACATTTCAATGATGTTTCGTTGTTGCTGTTGTTGCTGTTGTATTTTGAACCATTCCATCTCGATCTATCCATCTATCTCTCTGTCCCTTTCTTTGGACTGTTGTTCATGGTGTACGCTTCTGCTCTTTTCCATTGTTCCATAGCATAAAATCCATTTAACTCAAGTAAATGTCGTTGTAGTATGTGACTGTTCTAATGTTAATTGAAATTATGGAACTTCTCGTTCACTGGACACACATTTCACTGCATCATTAAAAGAATCTTCGTCGCACAAAGGTCATCATTAGTGCTGTTGTTGCAAATTGCACTGAAAATCTTCGGGGTTAGAAACAGCAGCAGCAGAGAGAAAAACACACGTTATTATTCTTTAGTCGCTTCGTTTTGCTATTCATTTTGCCCATTGCGTGCAACGAATGCTGTCGATGCAGCAGTACCATCCAAACTGCGCTTAATTCGTACATTACGTCTGTTACAAGTTTTTTTTCCTCTTCTCTTTCCCTCACTCTCTCTCTCTCTCTCTCTCTCTTTCTCTGCCTCTTGCTCTGTTTTCTTACCATAAAAAGGGTGCTTGCCATGTAATTTTCATGCTTTAATCTGAATATTTCTCTTTTTTTGCATTCATTTATTCACTCACTCCACTCATGTTTCACCTTTTTTCATATTTTTTTCCCTTTCGTTCGTTCGTTTTTTTTTTTGTTCCATCGTCTTCTTCTGGGCCACTTTTTCTTACACAACTTTCTTTCGAAGCGAAAAACAGCAGAGGAAAAGTTTTTTTTTCACTTCGTCTTTTTCTCCGGTAAATCGGTTTGAATCGGAAATGAAAAAGTGGGCGATCAAAATGGGAGAAAAAAAGAGAAGAGAGAAGAAAAACGTCTGCAAAATTTCATCAACGCGCATTTGAAAATGAATGCTGAAGGCATGGGCAAAGAAAAAGCGACGAAAAATCAAACTCGGTGAGCAATTGAATTTATTTAGTATCGTCGACTACGATTTGATTGATGGAATTGATTGTTCCAGTTTTCAAACTTTTGAAATATTCAACCATCAAGTGAATTGAAAGTGGGTAGAGTAGAAGTAAAGGAAGAAAGAAAAGCACATCTTGTGTTTGAATGGATAATGTTCAAATGGCAATTCAAATGTGAATTAGTTCAAGAGTACCACCTATCGAAAATGGTTCTCAACTTAAAATTCAACAGCATACTGTTTTTAAATTGCATTTCGTGCGGTTCGTGTTCATAATAATTTCATTTTCGACATTAATTCTTTGGAGATTCTGTGGCGATATACTTACATCAGCCTAATTGGCTTTGTGTTTGTACATTTCACATGCATCTGCTCAGTTCACAGCAAAAGGCAAGAATGCATCATATTTTTCGCAAATTGAAAGAGAATACGAATGCAACGTCAAAAGGATATGCGGAAAAATGACAACGAAACTTTCGAATGGAGAAAACCCCAAAGAAAAAAAGATAGAAATAGAGAGAGAAAAACAGCAAACAAACATGGTGTCATCAAATTAGCTCCTTAGTCGATGAATGTATGTAGCGGTGCATGTATCTCTTGATTGACGGGGGAATTTGTGTGGTAAAATCAATGAGAGTAATGTTATATCAATGAAACTTTTGACTGCAAATCGATTCGATTAACGCGTCATTCGTAACGCTCGTAATGTGTATGCAAAATCGAATATGAAGAATGTTATTGACGCATGTCTGGTTAAGCATTTTTTGGGTTTTGTTTTCTTTTTTCTCGTTATTTTTGGAATGCATTCCATTTTCAATAGTATTTTCCATTTGGATAGAATTTGCTTATGTCATAAAATTGATTTAGTTTGATTGAACACGAGTGCATGCCATTCTAGGTTTCGTATCAAATGACAATGCCAACGGCAACATCGACGACGACAGTTGAAAAAAATACGTATTTTCCAGAAATCGAGAAAGGAGAGACCTCTTTTTTGAGTTTTATCGAGTTTTGTTGTTAAATAAAAGAAGAAGAAAAAGAATTCGAAAACCAACACACGGTTCGCCAGTGGAATATATCGCAATGAAGTTGACAATGAAATGAAAATATATTGCTATTCGAGACACACAAAATAGAATTTGTTTTATTTAATCGAGTTTTCACAAAACGTTTGATTGATCCTTAAAATGTGGCAATGGCAAAATGCTTCGACTCACTCAGTGTACAGCGCTCCACATAGCACATATGCGGGAGCATAATCGAAATATTTTTCTGTCAAATTGACGTTGAGTGTACAAAATTAAAATGTGCGATGCGATGCGCACTGTATTCGGGTTTCGTCAATTTCGATGGAAACAAAAGACACATCAAATGAAATTGAGAATGGTTAAACACATATTGCGTTTTGTACATGAGCGTCCTTAAAACGAGGAAAATGGCGGGGGGGGGGAGAGAAAGAGTAAGCGATGGAGATGAGGTTTTGAATGGAAAAGCTGAAAATCGAGCGACGAGGGGAGAATGATCTTGAATTAAGTCAGCTTGGCAAATTCTTCACGCGATTCGACAGCACACATACCACGCTTCCATATGTGTACTATGCTGGTGCATACAAGTCGTTGACGTTGTTAAAGTAAAGAGTTTTCTCTCATGGTTGCGGTTTGGCATTGTTTTTCCGCCGTTGTTTGGATGTCGGGAAATTATCACATACACCATGACGCATTTAAAGCTGAACGGGGATCTTGAGAGCTTTGTGAATGTGAACATCTGCATATGCTCTCTGCATGGCTTTATTGTTATTGTCTATTTTAATGTCATACTCACAATGGATCCGCTTCCTTCTGCTCTAGAATCAAAGGCGATGCGCCCTGGGATATTGCTTTCATGCTTATTTCATTATTATTCGATTTCACGTCGCTTTTTTCCTCTCCCCCTCTCTCTCTCTCTATCTATCTCTCTCTCCCTCTTTCTCACGTATTCCATCACATTCACAATCCATCATTCGGGCTTGGTTTACACGTCTCATTTCACTGGGATTGTTTTACGAGCGTGAGCGCACAAACAAATTCAAATAGTACACTTGAAATAATCACGAACAAATGAAATATTCGCCCAATTTCATGCGCAAAAAGTTTTCAGCCTTTGTTGAAATTAGCAAAATAATTGCGTCGAATATGGGAGATAAAAAGTTTCAATGGTCTGATCAAAATAGCGGTTCTTCTTTGAGTTGTTCCAATTCAATTTTAACATTGTTATGGAATGCGATAAAAGATTGCGATTTTCATAGCATTTTTGGCAAAAAGGGAAGATGCATGTAATCTGCAAATCAACAAAAGTATGCACGCGTAATAGAAATGTCATTGAACAGATATGGATTCCACATCAGATGGTTCGATAGACACTTGACGTATGCAATATACATTACATATCTCAACAAATAGTTACGTATCCTCTTCTCACCCCATTCCAATTTAAGTGACTGCATGCAGATGTTACTGGAATCTTTCACTGTCTGTTCAACAATTCCAATATTATTTCGTTGCGTTTGCCGAATGCATCCACTCGATGACGACTCTCGATGCTCCAGCACACATACAACAATAGTTTGAAATGTCTATTGCAAATTCAACTAGTTTAACTATATAGGAAAAGGGTGTCGACGCTGTCGAAACGAACAAGAACGATTGCCAAAGTGGAACAACTCTCCTATTCACTTTGAATTTGACAACTGATATTGAGCGCAAACACCACCTAGATAATCTAAGGCTAATGACAATACAATCAAGTAAACTCTCCGTTTTGTTAAACGTCATACTGAAGTATAACATACAGACATCACGAATTCGCCATCGGTTCTTTAGATGGCGCTTCGGTCAACTGAGTTCCAACCAAATACATGTATACGAAGCATTCCACTGTTGAAGTGGAATAAAAGTAACAATCGGCAAAGCAAACTAAATCAATAAAAAGGGGGAGGAAAAAAGAAAAGGTTCCAGCCATCGTTACATCACATATGCCATTCGGCGATACAAAATGCCGAAAGAGTGAGCGATAGAGATGGGGAGAATGAGAAATGCGAATGACTGTACAATTGAGATGTGTATTTATATGTATGTGTGTGTATTAGCAGCCCAAATACACCGATTGGAATGGCGCAGCAAAGGCATTCGAAACTTGTCTAATAAATTTTATTCGTTGCCATATTTTATTTTTCGACAAAAGCACTCCTTGCAGAGCTATATCAAGGGTAAGGCTTTCAACATTTGTACGCTTTTTTTGCTACCTTTGCAGGCGGTTACGAATTGTACACTTTCTTCACCCGAGCCACGCAGCCCATTCAACTGTTTACCTTCCTCTCCCTTCCATTTAACCATTCAATGATTGAAAACCGAATGGTGGCTGCTACAAAATGCCTGGCATTTCGAATATATCAATGATGAAATAATATCGTTATTGTTCTATTTGGCTACATGTCGGTTTGTTATTGTCTGTTTTGAGCCTGAATCAAAGAGCTAACATTTACTCTTGAATTTAATATTTTCTCGGCTTTTTTTCCTTTCTTTCTTCGTTGTATTTTTTTCACTCCGCTCTCTCTCTCTCTCTCTCTCTCTCTCTCTCTCTCTCTCATGAACTTTTTATGCAAATGGATGTGTTCGTCTGTGCATGCGAATGCGATTTCAAATTTGCTGGCAAAGTGTGTGGGTGTTCATATTTCTAGTGCAATGGCGCTTTGCTATGATGGAGTCCACCCTAATCAATCTTCCCGTTGCTACAACTTTGAACTACGCACAAACATATGAAATACCCGCAATCCGCATATATTATACAGTGCACAGCACAGCACAGCACAATGCAGAAGAAAACGATAAATGGACCTGCGCTTGATTTTTATCTGTAGACACACACACACACTCTCCCTTTCTCTATTGTAGTGTGTGGATTGGGATGATTGCTGGTTCGCAAACCGAAGATTAGCTCCGGTACCAGTTTGAACAAGTCAAGCATAGACAGGTAGCAAGTGGCAAAATAGTGGCTGAATGGATGAATGGTTGAAATGGGCCCTGTACAGTGACTACAGAATGAATGGCTGAAATTTATGATGGCTGAATGAAAATTTGGTTTTGGTATGTTTTTGGCGGCTAAACAGCAATAAAAAATTCACCGTGAGAAACCGCAAAAAACCGCAGATTCCCGAGCAACAAAAGTATGAAGCGGATAAAAATAAATATAATGGAAATTCACTTTGAGCCGCACATATACTTATACGGATGCATGTAGATAGACAGTGGAAGAGACACTGGTACAGGCTCACATGCTCATGTATCAAAAAGTCGACTAACCGACCGACCGACCGACCGACCGAAAGACCAACAAACCAACCAACCGACAATACAACTGTGCACAATGCAGTTGATGTTACATCTCGTACGCCTTTTTCCGTTTATGCGGTAGCTGGGATCACCTTACTCTCGGCCACAAAACGATCGCTCGTTTGTTCGTTCGTTTACCAACAATCGACCCGATTGAAACACGACAACCAAAATACATTTGTCTCGATTCGTTTTTCCTCGTTTTTTTTCTCCCTCGCTCTCTCTCTCTCTCTCTCTCTCTCTCGCCCACTCTCCAACAAACTCAAATGAAATATTTGAGCATAATCTTTTGGGTTAAGCCAAATTGAATAATAGCCAACCGCAACAAAATTATTGTTTTTTTATACGCCTAATGTATGTATGGTGAGAAGGTAGAACGTATTTTTCAGATTTTCTCGCTTCTGCAAAGCCTGGCACAAGCAAATACGAACGGATTATACAAAAATCTACTTAAAACCTTTTGATTTGATTCACTATACAGAGTAGTGAATGAGACTAAACCATTTTCACATTTTAGATCGAAGAGCTTGCACAATTCATCCCATAGCCCTGACGCTTTCAATGTTCTCCCCCGTGTGTCACTGCTGTTGAGACACTCATGGGCCACTAGAACACAGACACCGTCGCACACCGGAACGACATAATATACATCGCAAGCTCAACGCAAAACAATTTGCATCCATAAAGAGCAAATAAAATGGGGAGCCGACTAATGACACTGGCACAAAAACGCCTGCACACAATCACATTGCTATATTGCATCGATGATGATGATGATTGGTGGTGGTGGTGGTGTTGGCAGTGGATCTGCGATTATAACCGGTAGTCTGATTACCAATTTCGTTGGTTGAAATTCAGTTAATTATAAATTAAAATCAATCGTATGCCAATAAAATTCGGATTTGCTGAAATCACGTTTCATTTTCACATTCGGCGGTCACTCATGGAAAATTTCAATCTGTCTATCTCTCTCACACACACACACACAACCAGATGAAAATCCAAAGCAGAAAAAAGAGTTTGGGTCTATGTGAGCATATGAATAATTTTTTTCCATTTTATATTTTCTGGTTCACGAATGCAACCATGGAAATAGTATATCGAGTATATCATTCGAAATCTGAAGGTGGAAACTCAGGCTGGCACCTCATTTGAATGGGCGCCACCGCAGTGAATCTACTCACCGTAAAACTCAACGGCGTGATGAGCCAACATATTGATTATTAGTTTCGCGATTGTGGTGACCAAAGCACTAATTTCATCGAATTTAGATGCTCGATGGATATGGGAACGGGAGCTATTACGCGCACGAGAGTAAAAGAGAGAGTTGAAGAAGGCGCGCACGCTTTATGCAATGCATGTGACCCAAATTAAATAGTCTTATTTCCATTTGCATGGTTTTGCAGAAGATGAGAATGGGATTTTCCATTTGGTTTTGTGCATTGGCCAAATTTGGTGTGCATATTAACCGGGTTTGGCAATGCCATTGTAATTATTATTATATTTCTGTGCACGAAATGTCGAAAATATACATTTTGCATTTTGCATATTATTGGATTTTCGAAAACCAATGCATGTGTTTGTCGCTTTCGTGGGGGGAAAGGGATGGTGCGACAGAGCGGAGGTGACGGCTGAGGTTCGATTTGGTTTACACATCTGCACGATATAAGCAGCGACTGCATATTCACCGATTTTAATGAGTTAACCCATACAAACGTGAGCAAAAATGGTTTAAATGTGGTGGTTGGTTGACGGTTTTTAGCCAAAACTCAAATCATTTCGCTGCCATGTAAACGCTTCGACTGAAAGCAAATTGAGCTACATCGTTTTCAAATATGTACCAAACTGAACTGGCGTGTTAAATTATTTTTTTTCCTGGTAAAATAAATAACGTGTAATGGAATCTATTTAATTTGAATTTTCGATTGTATCATTGCGCATTTGGCTTGAAGTTTGGTCATCAGCTGCAGCAGCGCCAGCAGCAGCAAATCGTAAGCGATAAAAAGAGGAGATATGACGAAAAAATACTCCATATTGAGTGGATCAAATGGAAGAAAATGAGTCGAGAGAGAGAAAGAGGAAAAAAATGATGCGGTAGTGAGGATAGCCAAAATGAAAATATGTTATGCAATATAAAATCGATAAAAAGACCGGCTCGGCCGCTTGCATGATTAAAAAAAGTGAAACTTTTAGAATCCGACGAAATCACATCAAATTTCAACTTTATCGTAGGACTTTTGTTATTCGCTTCACTGAACGTTCGAACAAACAATGTACCCGCATAAGTTCGTTTCGTATGCCCACAATATAATCCACACTCGCACACTCACTAACTGACACAAAAATGCATGGCATAAAAAGCGATCGCAAATTACATTTCACATGCTTTTTTGCATCAGGATTGTTTTGTTATAGGGATATATTTGCATTCATTTCCACTTCGCTTGCACACAAATAGGAAGATAAGAGACAATCAGCTGGCTCTTTCATCAGAACGGGTGAGCGAATGTTGGCAAATGTTGTTACACACAGGATGGAAAGTGTGTACGTGCGAATGCACTGCGTTTTTCCTCCTTGACCAAAATGATGAAACCGGAAAAAAATATTCGCACTCCCAACACATGTAAAATATGATGTCGTGCGCTCAATGCACAGTGAGCCGCACACACACACACAGAGAGAGAGAGAGAGACAAACTTCCTCGCATTGGCCATGGTCGGGAAAAAAAATTACGTAAATTTAATAATAAATATGCGGGTTGTTAGTGAATGGTAATGTGGTTACGATTCGCAGGATCATTTTTGGATACGCGACTGCATATTTCGGTGCCCTATCATTTCAATCCCACATGTCGACCATTCGGTAGGGAGAGAGAGAGACAGTGAGAGTGAGAGAAGGTCCAGCCCGTCCACCGAAAACAGAAATTAAACTGCGTAATATGTTTCATCCACAAAGCCATCAGAATTGTTAATTTGTGAATTAATAAATAAAAACTCTGAAAACTATAACTGACTGGACATTTTGTATGCATATAAAACCGTTTCGTGTGCGGCTTATGTGGCTCGTTAACGCTTTTCTGTGCCTTTTTTCCCTCTTCCACTCTCAATTCGCAGCACGTTATTATTACTGCCATTGACGCTGTGCATTTCTCTCTCTCCCTCCCCACATCCATTAGTGCTTGTCGGCTACTACCGCGGCTGCATCTGGCAATGTTCTTGTTGTTGTTGCGGCCGCCGTTTTTTTTTCGATTTTACATTTTTGCGAGATATGGATTTCGAAACTCAACAGCTTTTATGCGTACACTTCAAATACATATATGAATGAACAATTAACTACGAATTGCGAGTGCATCGGATCCATCGCAAAGATTGAGAACCATGAAAAAATAATGTGGTAACGTTTTTGCCATAGCTCGCACACTGCACATCAATATAGATGCAAATCGACCGCGCTTTCGTTTTCCTCTTTCATCGTTCTTTCTCTCGATCGCCTTGTTAACGACTGTCGAAATTCTCTCTATCTATCTCTCTCTGTGTATGCATATACCACCTTGTTCAGATGCATAAACATGAATATTTATATCGAACAAAGTGTTGAGAAAGAAAAAAGCGGGCGAAAATTGAATGGGTTTTGCAAGCAAAATCACCCAGATCCTTAGAATAACATCAACGAAAAACCGTTGGAATTGTTACAATATTTTCAATGAACAGTTAATGCGCGCAGAGTACAATGGAATGAATACAAACTACAATATGGAGAACGTGATCGAAATACAAATAAATGCATCGGCATCGGTTTTTCGGGTGGTAATACTTCAAGTTGCTCCCCGTTCCCAACAAAACAACAACATTTTACACGCATTCACACAAATAAATGGCTCAGATGGATGCTAGTGACAAAATCAGTGCCACGCACAATCCCAGTCCATTCACTCTGAATGTGTGCGCATTTTAAATGGCCGCATTCGTTGTTCTCGTTGCTCTCCACGCACATCGATCCAGAAAAACATAGTATAGAGCGAAACAGCGAACAATTTTTTTTTTGAAAAAAAAGAGATTTATTTAATTAAATTTCAAATGATATTACGTTAACGTTATCGATAAAATAATAATAACAGGTTTTATTTTGCATGCCGGAAGAGTGCTTAAAATATTGCAACTAATAGAAAAAATTATTTAAAATAATTATTCCCATTTTCGAGGGAGTGTGTGCGGGCGGGCGGGCGATTGGTTATGCACGCTTACTACTGTATCATCGAAAAATATGGGGAAAAAACATGTAATATCGGCTGTGCATCGAAGCACTTGAGCTTTTTATTTGATTTGTTTAATGGACTGAATCGATGAATTGGAACAGCCCACATTGACGGCAGTGATGGAAAAATAGGACCGAAAAAGGGAGAAACCAGCGAAACGGCGAACGGCAAACGAGCTGAACAAACGAACTCACTTATTAAAAAGTATGCCAAAATCAAATCAATAAGGCATTAAATCACCAGCACAATATTCTGCCGCTGCTCACTCACTCACTCGCTGGCTCGGTTCGGCCGGAAAGTTTTTGGGACAAAATTTGTTATATGATTTAAAATTCAACTCTCATTCCAGGCACTCATCGATAACATTTACGCGAAATATTGCATGATTTTCAATAAATCGTTTTTAATTTCGCTCAATATATTATGTTTTCGCGAAAATTAAAGCGTAACGGTGGTGCGGGAAGAAGGGTCGAACAAAAAGAAATATTATGAAAATACACACACACACACACACACACTCACGATGAAACAGATGCCATGGCAGAAAGACTGTTACATCAAGTGAATGGATGTTGTGAAAATAGTAAAAGCAGAGCAACGAGAAAAAAAAATGTTTTAATCTGCTCGGTTAAAGCACGAGAATGCCATAATAATAACAAATATCGACGCAAACAACAGTAACAGCACACCATCGACACAGCCACAGACCGAAAATTGCGCGCACCAACACACGCACACACACACACTAATGAAAATTGAACAAAAAGCTAACTAGCAAAACGACCACCACCGCGCGCACATTCTAAAAAAAACTTTGTTTGTATCAATAACAGCAACAGAAACAGCAACACAAATAGCAACAAGAAAACAAAAAACAACAACATTTTCAATACAAACATCAACGATCCCAGCCCTAATTCGATTTACAGTTCGAATGAAGTGAAAAAGCAACAGCGGCGGACGAGAGAGAAGCGAGAGAAAGGCGGGCGCCATTCTCATCAAACCGTGAAAATCAGACCATTCTAAAGCCAAAACCAGAAATTCTCATCTCTTAATAAAAGAAAATATTATTGAGGATGAAAGTAAACAAGCAAACAATCGACCTTTTCGAATTCATGGACCATTGTAAAACTCAATAATAATTTACTTTTGACGGAGAAGAAATCATTCAATCAAATAATTATTTGTGTTTCTGTTTCTCATTCGCCATTTCACGTCAGGCGGCAAGTCTCTCTCTCTCTCTCTCTCTCTCTCTCTCTCTCTCTCTCTCTCTCTCTCTTCGAAAACTCTCCCAATCATTGCCGTTGGCCCGTGAAACGACCCGAATATGGATAATATTTATATTGATGTGTACACCGAACACAAATCGTATATATATACTTAATCTTATGGTAAATATACAGTTTTCTTTGAGCCCATTTCAAACTGGCGAGCACAAGTATTTTGCGAGAGAGGTGCAGATAAAGACAGAATGAGAAAGGGAGAGAGAGAATCGCCCACAACAATGACGAATCAACGAAGAAAAGCGCTCATTCAGTAGCGAGCATAGCGACACCAAGTGCAAAGAAATAACAGCCACCTAATGGAATGTCATGTATTTAAATGATAAGTCAGAAGCGGAAATTACGATTCTCAAACCAAATTACATGCCAAGTAATGAAGAGATGGTCATGGATAAGCATCATCAAATAAAGGGAGGGAGAGCGTGGAAAAAAACTGTTCCTAGTCAATGTTACAACAATTGGCTCCCTCACTCACTTACTCTCACGCTTTTCACACAGCTGCACCGCAGTTTTCTGTTTATTCCGCTTCATAACAATTTCTTTCGTTTATATTTTTCGAGCACATCTTTGTGTATTGTCAAAACTTGAGTGGAATTATCTTCGAGTTTTTTTCTTCTGATGCTACATCTTCTTTTTCCTCTTCTTCTTGGTTCGTTCATTGAATTGGATATATATATATTCATTTTTTTTCTCGGTGCGTTTTATTGGACCAGAGGGCCAGTCCATTTTTCCAAGAACGATGGATATAGTGTTTGCTCGAACAACGGAAGTTATGGATGTATAAATGCTGGTGAATACGTACGATTCCCTTTGTTTTTGTTTGCATTGCAATTGTTGATGGTTCAGTTATTTTCTTTATTCGATTTATCGAAATTTCCTGCATTCATCATAACGACAAGCGATAATGGGTGTGCAATGAAGCATCGATTTTCAATTCTATGTTGATTTGGCGGAAAAACGATGTCGAGAGAGCACCGAATGAATGCAGGAGCAAAAAAAAGCATACACATTTTGTAGAAAGAGGATAATAAAATACGAGGAAACTTATTGATTTTACAAATAATAATGAATCCGAATGATGGCGAGTGAGAGATGTGAGAAAACGATTGGGGAGAGCGGGATATTTTCTGTGAAAGAAAATACACCTGAATGGAAAAAATTCAAGTGGTTTTTTTTTTGTTGGTTTTTATTGTCGATATCTACATATAGTTTTCCTAAACTATTTCGATTTTTTTCAGAAAAAGTGTTTTTCAACAAAATTCGATTTTGAAATTCTGGGGTTTTAAATTCGGATTTCGTTTAGTTTCTCACGAAGAATTTTGTGGTGGTTTCAGTTTGAAGCTTCGTTTGAGCATTTTGAAAAATTAACCCAAAAATGCTAGTTAATAAGATACCGATCTTATTAACATATTAATAACATATTTTCGTTATTAACCTGGCAAATTTTTCAAAACAACTCATCATAAATGAAAACTGAAACCATCATAGAATTCTTCATGAAAAACTGAACAAAACTCAATTCCAAAACCTCAAAATTTCAAAATCGAATTTTGTTAAAAACACGTTTTCTGAAAAAAATCGAAATATGTTAGGAAAACTATATATATCTACACGTCCGTTAGTCAATTGGCGCGTGTTGTTGTTGTTGCTCTCTCCTTTGTCTATAAGTTTCATTCCTTATGCACGTTTTATTTGTTTAATGACGAAACAATTTGAAAATTCGATAGAATTCAACCGATTTATCCCTTATAAACAAAGGAAATAGAAAACTTTTTCCTCGATTGCTTCAATAAATTCAAATGCGTCCGATTGGATGAGTTGGCGAGTGTGTGTGTTTTCGTATCGAATATGATAAACAAAATAGCGATCTTTTTGGTCCTTTGAACCCTCAACTCAATTCACATTCCGTATGCGGGCTTCGTTTTTTCTTCGTCTTATTTCAAAGAGGAAGAAGAAGAAGATGGGAAAAACGAAGTATTTACATAAAACATTCAATATATACTAACAAATGATGCTTTTTCAAATGTTATAACCTTTTGAATATTAGCCAAGGCAATGGAATCGGCTTCGGTAACAACACAACAACATCGACAAACTGAAATTGAATGTTCGTCCGATTCAGGATAAAGTGGGGAAGTTAGTACCGTAGAACTTACACAAAAATACTGCAGCACTGTCGAACAATTATGAATGGAAAATATACAAGCTGTCACAGATACTTTATTAATAAATTATTCAACAATATTCGAGCGCGAATTTGGGAGTTTTTGTTTGTTTTTTGCCCTCCAGCTCACTACCGATCGTTACATTCGCGTACTTATTCCATTGGCATTCCATGAATGTAACTTACCATGTAAGACTCATAACGTTCATTGCGTTGGTACTCTCTCGTTGTCGAATTACATTTTATAGGAAATCAACATTCAAATATTGGAAACACATCTGCGATCGATGCCAAATTCAATTTAACTTTTCTAGTTGGACGGTGCACAATTTGTGCGGCTGTTCACCCGCCGACGCTCCTCAAAATAGCTTCGGTATTCGGTTTGGTTCAATTTTAGAATCCAACGCTATAACACAGTAAGGCAGGCAGCCAAAAGCAACGACGGCGGTGGCAAACGCAACAAGCCCCTAAATCGGATACACTTTGCAAAGTGTTGTTTTCAAAATCATTAGATTACTTGATGTTTGGTAAATGTTTTGATACACCAGAGTCGCTATTACCATAATAATTATTCAGCTTCGGCCGAGGCGGCTTTGGCTTCGGTTGTGCTTCTTCTGGCGCAAAGACTAGCAATTTTGAAGGCAAAATTTATTTTCAGCTTTTGATCCAGCCAGAAAATTATGAACAAATTGTTCACCGAGAATTGTTTGGAAAAGTCAAAAAAAGTTTGCCTCACCGAGACAGTGAAGACTTGAGCCGCATAGAAACGAATGTAGATTGAAGCGAAAAACCAATTCATTAAACACGCACATGATAAATTTTATTTAATGAAGATTCGATTTTTATGAAAATAAATAAAAATAGGAGCCTTCAAGCAATTAGATGTAATGAAGTTTTTCGAAAGAAATCATGAGAAACATCTTCGAAATTGTGTATGGCTGGGTGTGTGTGTGTGCGCGTTGCCCGCGGCAAATGTCTGCCAATATTTTTTGCTCAATCGCTCACTGCAATTACCGCATCGGATTCATCTTCACCCTCGCGTATTATTTAATTCGGATAAATGTGCCGAGCTGCGAAACGGCGCACATCTAGTTTATCCAATAATTTTTCCCTAGTTGCCGTGTGCTCGGCCCATGAACATAATTGCATAATTGAAAATGGTGTAAGATCAATGAATGAATAACGACAGTCGACATAAAATACCATTCAACAATGCTATTCGTCAAATGGCACTGCTGCCGTGAACAAATTAATATAAATTACGAAATTCAATATTAATAGATACATTACGGTTCTGCCACAATTGAGCAGGCGATCCGAATCCGGCACACCAAAATATGTGCGTCGATGAATGTGTACTGACTGACTGATTGTTTTGGTGGAGTGAGTAGAAAAGAACGTGTTCGAGAAAAAGCACAAAAGCGATTACCAACCGAATCGACACAATGCAAACAACAATACAAAGACTTGAACGTGTTTCGATATATGATGGTGGTGCACGGTATGTGTGTGTATGTGTGTTGGTTGGTTAATTCGAAACATGATAGGAAAAACGGTTTAAATTGGCGTGGATAAAAAGAATTAGTAACAGTTCTCTATCAATTGTGGTGTGCTTAGTCGCACGTTTGCTGCCACTTGCCATACAATTTCGATGCAATCAACGTAAATCACACAGTCGCAATATATATGTATCTCTGTATATATACAGACATTTATATATCGATTGCTGTGTATATCTTTGTGTCTATTTAATATTAGAATCGTTATTAGCACTGAAACATTCGGTGTGCTCATTTGCGAAAACTTTAATGACGTGCGGTAATTGTAAAGGCGCACATTCTATACTACAATACGCACCAACAAAGTATAAGCATATGAACGAATTACAATTTAATGTGATATTGTGGACGAACGTCATGTACATGAAAGCTCGGAATTGAAAAACAGCGGCTGGCACAACAACAAACAAAACCGAAATCCACCCGGAACATTGTTAATTCCTCAACAAATGGGAACAGCGAATGTGCGAAATAGAGAGACAAGAGAATGAGCAAGCGGTTTTCAAGCCAAATCGCGTGATATTCGATCATTACCTTTGTACATATCAAAAATACGACTTGCTCTCTCATCATAGGGTGGCAGAAAAAAATTCCGAAATTACATTGATTGGCCTATTGAAATTGAGGGCGCTCGCGTCGCTACAGTTGTCACTTAAGTTGTTTTCGGTCTTGCTGCCATCCGATGTCTCTCATATACACGAAACGAGCAGAGCAGAATAGTGTAGAGAAAGTCTATAAGTTTTCGACAAAAGGAGCTGCTTCCTTTGAAGAAATAACGAAAGGATGGATAAAAAGTGAGGCCGAAAGCGACAAGACAGCAAATAGCAAACAAAGAAACCACTGTGTGAATTATGAACTCAAAGTGGGAAATTTAATTACAAACAAAAGGCAATTCACATGCATTAGCAGTACAATGTTGGGACAGTTAATTTGTACTATTTTTCATCATTGTATCTCTCCCTTTACGTAGTATATATGGGCGCCTCTAGATCATTGGCTAATAATGGTAATTGGCCAAAATATGTGCGTCGATGAATGTGTACTGACTGACTGACTGACTGTTTTGGTGGAGTGAGTAGAAAAGAACGCGTTCGAGAAAAAGCACAAAAGCGATTACCAACCGAATCGACACAATGCAAACAACAGTATAAAGACTTGAACATGTTTCGGTATGTGATGGTGGTGCACGGTATGTGTGTGTAAATTAATGTGTAAAACTGTAAATTTTCCATTTCTCCAGCTCCAGAAATCTCATGCACTCTATGCTCTCTATGTAACCGCAATGCCATCACATTTATAGCATATGTCTTTCTCCGATTTTGTATTTGGAATTTTTGAAGTGGCGAAACGCGATTTTCCGCACACAAAAATATGAAATTCCAACGAAACAACGATTGGCTTTATGCACATACGCACATACAAAGTGAAGCAATTTTCTAGGTATTCTTATCACTCCTTGCGGAATATGTAAATTAGGTAAAGTTTAGATGTAGTGGTAAATTTTAATTACAATATTAATTAAGTACGGAAACAAAGTTGTGGTTATGTTTATTTATTTATTTGCCTTTGTGTGACTGTTGCTCTGTGCCTGTGTCTGTGCCTGTGCTTGTGCCTGTATGCGTCTTGAGGCACACGGGCAACGGATGCGCACATTTCAAATTCACACATGGATAAAGCGCTCACACGGAATTATATCTTCAGGTATTTATGTTTCTTCTTGTCTTTTAGCACACAATGCTTCGGTTCGTGTTTTTGTGCTGGCTCTTAAGAAATTAGATATCGCTTTTGATGGCGGCTGAGGTTTGTCATCCATTGAGTGCTTCTACAGTGAGGAGATTGAGATAGATACAGAGGGAGGAAGGGAGAGAGAGTGAGCGAGTTTGTGCATAAAGGCAACGATGCCGGCGGCATGCGTTCGCTCGAAAACTTGAGACCAGTTTAATTTGAACCGGCAGCAACTAATTTCACTATGGCAGTCACATATATTTTGTGCACCGTTTTTATGTGACACCAACAACTCTGTTTGCTCGCTCGCTCTCTTTCTCTCGTTCTCATCCCAAGATTGACCAATTTCGAACTTTCAAAACAAATGCGCACACATTTGCTCCATTTGTAACTGGTACAACAACAACAGCAGCAGCAACAACAGCAACGAGGACAACAACGGATTACTACTTTTGGAATTCGATTTTTCCCGTATCTCACGCTTTTGCTCTTCTTCCGTCTCTCAGCACAGATTATCCGCATACAACTTCCACCGACTGTTTTGCGATAGTTTCGCCTTCCCCGTCAAACAAATTTTTAACATGTTTCTCACTTTCGAAAAATGGTTGCAATCAGCGAAAATCTATGCAAACTATTGCTATTTTTGCACAGTTTGTGAGTGCGTCGAGCAAATACATTGAGATAAAGAGAGGAAGCCGGAGCCGAAAAAAAACCGAATCAAATACAATAATAAGCAAATTGCTATCATCTCCAATCTTTGAGCGTAGCGAAAACTTGGTAAACTTTCTTGTGATAGTGAATCGAACGATAAAAGAACTGCTTGAAAACTAGTATTTAAAGTGGAGCAAACAGACAAGTGTTCTTTAGCCATACTTTGTATTCGCTGTGTGTAAATAATTTTGATGGTGCTATCTCTTGATGTGTGTGAGTGTGACTGCTTCGTTGTCGTTCAAGCGATCGGATAGGAGTGTAGCGATGTTTTTTTTTCGTATATGCTTATGTGATACAGAATCATTTATATCTTCATTAACTTTCAACTGTTTTGAATGTTGGTTGCAAAATTACAAACAGATTCCGTCGTTTAACTTGAACAGCAGCTCAAGTTTCAACCCGTAAATTTGCACACAAAGTAAAAAGTTTCGTTCCGCTTTGTTCGTCATTTGAAGCGAGAGAGTGTTTGTGTGAATGGTAGATGTGTGCGCGCGGGAATAATCGTGAATGGAAGTGTTTGAAGTTTATCCGAATGAGCGGTAAATAGATGCCAGTGAAGTGTAGTTTGTTCGTAGTAGTAAGTCGTAATTGTGGTAACAGAAAGGGAAAAATCGATCGAGCTATTCAATTCCTTGAGATGGTCTTTCGGCGCATTGCATGCCGAGCATTTATTAGATGTCACCTTTTTATTTTGTTAAAAAGACGAACGCGACGACAAAGAAGCAGGCAAAGAAGAGCATTTGAATAACCAATGAAAGAGGTATTACGAAGCGACACAAAAGTGGCCATTAAATGGGACAAAATTGTTGATGACGATGACAACGGCCATGGCACACAATATTCCATTGTGTATGTGTATGTGTGAGTGTACCTTGGTGTATCTTGACGCCTTAGCTTCACTGCGTCCTATTCACAGCCGAACAACAAACGACATGTATGTTGCATGGATGGATAATAATAATAGTAATCCTAAAATGAAGGCAGTTTAAATAGTGGAAACATAATCATGGGTCATAAATATTTAGTACGATTCTCAACACATTTTCGGTGCTCTTTTTTTATTGCCATTGCCGATGCCATCCCCATGGCTATGTGGGTGTTGGTATAGCAGCTATGTGCCCATGTATATTCGTTTTGTACAGTTTAGAACTAACTTCAAAATTCTCGTTTGGTTTAGTTTTCAGTGTACGGGGAGCATTGTCGCTTGTGATGATGTAAAGAGTGAGAGAGAGTGCACGCGATCACGAACACTGTTCCTCTATTTCTTTTCCGTATCGGTAATGGTTTACAGATTGGTGAAAGCTTTGTAAGTTTTAAGTTGTTCTCGCTGACTTTTCGAGGACTTTTGAGCCAGCGAATGAATCTGTATTATTATCAATCTATGCGCGGACACACACACACACACAAAAACCCCTCCATAAAACACACTTTTCGCATTGAACATGTAATAGTTTTAATTAAAATATGCATGAAAAGCTCAAAAATAAACGTTGAATTAGCAAAGTTTCAATTAGTTTTCAAACAATAGTAAATTTATATTGACGTGAAAGTGTAAGAGTGACCGCATCAATTTTCTCAAACTTTTGTTCAAAATATTTGGATCGAAAATTCTCCGATTCGGGTGGTTTATTGGCAATGTGCAGTCAGTTCGCCTCTTCAATTTTCCTCCCGCTTTCCATCAGACCCATCCCTCTGCCCACATCTTGTCCGATGCTCTCGTTGCTGTCCCGAACATTTTATTGGTTTTTCGGTTATGCAATCCAAAGTGCTACTCTCTCTCGCTCTCTATTCTTCTTGAAATCCTTGTGCATGCATTTAATAGCATGAAAATGATTTAGTGCTCCATTGCGTTTTCGAGTTCACTCCTCGAACGGGGCTTGCATTTCCATAATAAAGAGTAAATCGGTTTCTTCCATTCGATTAGATGTGGCAAACGGGGTGGATCGATGGAGTGTGAGAGGCTGATTTCTCCATTATTTGCTTCAACTCACAACCACACACCAGAATGAATGGAAACACGAATCTGCTCTCTTTTTTCTCGCTTTAAATAAAAATTAGTGTAGAAATCGGTGTGTAATTCATCCGAAAAGTTGCTTGTAATAATTTTACCTATGAGAAAAGATACTTGAGCGCATAATGAACGGCAAAAACACTTAGCCAGCACCACGCAACTTGAGAATGGCAGCCAATGAATCATGTGCACTTAACATAAGACACGTGCAACCCGAATTAGGCAAAATGTGTAGTGATTCTCGCTACGTGAAAGGAATTAATCAGTTTCTGATGTATTAATTCCTTACGGTTGCTTCGGTCGGCGGCTCTTTTTGCATCACCTTCTTCTTGTTGTTCGGTTTTACTCGGCTCATCGCACTCACACACACCTACAGACACACTTGTGGTCTTTAACTCTGCACCAAACGCTTCTCTCCCTTCTTATTTTTTACTCTTCACGTAGAACGGTTTCGATTTTTATTTTGGCAATTCCTTTAAACCATTCTCTGACCCGTTCGTCTTTCCATTCGAAATGGACAACGACGCAAAACTTTGTACTCATGAGTCAAATGCCGTGTATTGGCATGTGTGAAAAGAAGAGAAGAGGAAGAATAAGAAGAAGGAAAAAATCTTGCGCGCAAAACTCATAAATAAATAAATAAAAACATATAAAGAAAATGAAAAACAGAAACGTCGTAGAAATTTATTACTTTACGTTCAGCACCGCCATCCATTTTAATACACACACCCTTAGTCTCACATTGAAATATCAACGCACACATTTTTTTATTTGTGGCATTTCGGATTTTGTGAAAGGATTTGTGATTTTGGGTGAGTATGCCTGTGCATGTGCATGGGTTGTGAGCAACATGAAGTGAAAGTCAGGTTTAAGGGAAAAAAAAGAAGAAGAAGAAGAAGAAAATATCAAAGTTGTGATTGAGATGGGAACGGATGAAGCGCAACCACACGAAATCAGGCGAACGATATAAAATCAATTGGAGGTATGAAGGGAAATCGGAGGCACGACGACCGCAACCAAATTCACTGGAGGTTTCTTTTATTTATTCTCCAATAAGTAAAGCAAATAAACCGTAATTTTACCGCAAAGCGTCGAAAATGAAATTTCTTCGAAACAAACTGTGTATGTGTGTGTATGTGTATCTCTGCTGGAGCACCACTCCAAGTGCGGAACGTTTGTAACGAACGGGTCGACGTCTACGCTTGTGGTTCCAATGCAATCGAAAGTTAAACAAAAACTCTCATACACACACACACACACACACACACACACCAAGAACTATCCAATTCTGATAATAGATATTGTAATTGATTTGAATTCGCTTTCTCATCGATCGAAAAGTTTCGGTGACTTTGTTTGAATGCAGAGAAAGAGAAAAGTAAAACAAGTTGGAAACGGAATTCATGGAATACTTGAAATAACACAGACACACAGAGCCCATGAAGACATGAACATATTACGCTATATTGCCATCTGGATTATATTCATTGGGGAAGGGGAATAAAGAGTGAATTTTATTCGAAAATAATGCACAAAATGTCTAAACGAAATTGTGATCTCATAAAGAATTTCGTCGTTCATTTTCTTACCCTACACTTCTTCTTATTTTTCCTTTCTTTTTCGGTGACTGCTATCTTCATCTCAAAATCGAATATTTATTATGTAAATCAAAATCTATGCATGAGCCCATTAGCCTTAAAATGTCGGCTGTGCGCGCGCCATCAATGTGTCCATGGTGTTGTACGATTTCGATTTACATGCATAATCATTTGATATACTCAACGACCAAAAAATGTGAACGGAGTAGATGGGAAGAGAGGTAAGAACGGAAAGAAAAAAAAACACTCTGAGTTGGCATCAGTTCTTCCGTGAACGATGAGAGAAGAGCTGCAGACGAAGAAAGGACCGAACACGATGAAGAAAAAAGGAAACAGTTCCGCATGATCGCAAAATTTATACGCTTCACATTTTTGCTCGTTCAATCCGTTCAATAAATTTCGCATCCAATGTACAACAAAACTACACTATCAAATACACACACACGTACGGAACAGCGAAACTAAAGAAAGGTCTCTTTACAGGCTGTCAACCAGTGGAATGTTTTCCTTTGTTGTTTGAGCGCTCTTCTCCCTTTCCTGTTCCGCTCTTTGCAACTGAAGTGTGTGTGTGTGTGTGTGTGTGTGTATGGCGAGCATAAAGAATATTCACTCGTTTCGTGCGGAAAATCGGCGAGAAGAAAAAAAAATGCATAATAACAACAACAACAGTAGCAGCAATAGCAGCAACACATATCGCATATACACACCATGAAGATGGATAGGAAGAAAAATTGTTATCATGGTACATCAATACGGGGAAAATACTACTCAAGAGAAATGTGTAGTCGATTGTGAAAAGCCATACAAATACGGCAATGTCTTTCGATCCAAATACTTTGGATTCCATCATGAAAAAAAATATGACAAAAACTTGAAACATATGCAAAGTAAAGAGAAGATTTACATTACTGGCTCCTCAACCATTTCGATATCTTGATGTGTGCGCGCCGCAATCGGGATCATGGCACACAGACACAGACAGACACAATCACATAGACAGAACAAAAAGAAAACAGCAAATCATCGAGTTATTTAGCCTTCAATTTTTTGTGTTGTTCCCTTTCCGATTTCTTTCTTCTTCTTCTTTTTTTGTTGCCCACGCCAGATTCATCGTAAAAACTTTTTATCTATTGCATTGAAACTATTCATGCGATGCGAAGCATGGAGTCTAAACCAGCAGTTGGTGATACACCTCTTACTTACTCTTCGGTTTGTTTTTTTTTATCCGTTTTGTTCCCGGGCAAAATATTTTCTCCTTTGTTCGGTAATCATATGAGATATATTGACTTGGCGATCGTAGGAGCGTTGCATATCTTTTTGCGCGAAAACATTCATTCACGTAACTGCAGCTTGACGATGGAATACTGCTCATCGGCTCATCCACTCGAATAAAATACAGATTCATTTTTCAACGATGCTAAAGCAGTTGCAAAGCGAAGAACATAAGAGTGAGAGGTAGACACAGAGAGAGTGAAAAAGGAGCGACTAAAAAATCGGGAAAACGTGCAGTCGCTGCTCCGACACGCTGACACACCAATTAAAGCGTCCACAAACAGACGAATGGGATACAGAAGTGAGCAAAAGCACAACGATGAAAATGCTGAAAAGAATCGAGAGAAGCAAACTTTGTGTGTGTACCGTGTACGGTGTGTATGCCGCCAGGTTCTGTGTACTTTTTCATTTCGTTTCCATTCTACACTCGTTCTTTTTTCTGCACTCTTTCGTCCTCTATCTCTCTCTCTCTCTCTCTCTCTCTCACTCTCTCTCTCTCTCTCTCTCTATTCATGTTGTTTGAATGAATGTGGTCTGTGTTTTACACGTTAAATCAATAAGACGAAAATAAAGTGGTTTGTTTGGTTTAGATTTCTTTGCGTCTCTTCCGCTCTTTCCATCTCTCTATTTTCTATTTATCTCTCTGTATGTGATTTCACCCAAGAATGTTTCCCGCTCGCTGCTTTTTTTTCTGTTATGGTTTTGCGTCTTCAATCTATTTTCCGCCGTAATTCTTGCTCCCTTTTTTGCTTTTTCTTCCTTCCTCGCTCTCTCTCTCTCTTTTTTTTTTCAACCGAAACGTTTCGGAGAGTGTGTTATCTTAGTTCAGTTCAGTTTCTATTCCAAATATGCTATAAATTTTCTGCTCGTGTTTAAATCAATGAACATTTATTTAAATAAAATATATATATGTAAAAAAAATGTGCGCCACTAGCGGCTATAACCGCATTCACACAAATAAGCACACATACACACACACATACACAGCATGAGAAAAGAGTGTGAGATAGACGGTATACCGGCACCGACACGAAAAAACCAACCAACAACAACAACAACATCAACAACGAAAACACACACAAAAAGCGACGTCGAAAGAGAGAAAATCTTCCATCGCACGTTATATATGGTTGAAAAGAATATATTTACAACGTTCGATGTAATAAATTTAAGCATCGAACAGCATGAAGATGTGTAAAAAAAATTGCCAAATGTACAGAGCATTAGATCGTTAAATTGTACAACGTGCTGAATCTGACATAGTAGAAGCATTTCAGATATTTTTCGGGGCGCAAATAATGGTTCGACCAGATAGAGATGGGAATAGAGTAAGTGAGCAAAAGAAAGAAATTGTGTGAGCGGAATGGTCCACAAATTCAAAATGGATGCGTTCGTTGGCAACACACACAGACACAGATAGACACAGACACAGACAATTTGACAATTAAAACCGGAACAGGCGAGCGAGTGAACGGACATGCTTACGCATATTTTGCATCGGATGCATCGTTCTTCGGTCAAATTGATTAATGAATGGTTTTTTGAGTGAAAGGAGCGTTTATTCTGCTCGATAAATGATCTTATCAAAAGTAAAATACATTAGCGAATGTCACAGGTACTCTCATTTCTCTCTATCTGATATGTGAACGAATGCAAAAAGCAAACGTCTTTTTAGTCATTAAACAGGCTTCAGGCCGACTACGACGATGACGATGATGATGTCGACAACGGTAGCAACGAAGAAGAAGATACAACTTTTCTTGTCTCGCCCCAAGCATCGCCATTCAAATTTTACCGTACAAACATTAAATACCGTTTCGAAGTCTATTTATTTTTATGTGCATTTTATATCACGATCCTCTTTTCTCCGTTCGAGTGCGTGTCGAGTGGTGTGTACTTCGGTGCTTTTGCAAAACAATGTTTCTCTCTCTCTCTCTCTCTCTCTCTCTCTCTCTTTTCATTTCGAGAGCACAAGACATGAAAAATGCGTAAATATTAAATGTTTAATAACAAGAATAATAATTTTGACGTCGTTACCATTGTGAGCATGTATGTTCGTGTGCGTTTGAATGGGAGATATTGTTTTATTTTCAATTTGTATGTTTCGACTGACGATGGAAGGCATTTAGAGCCGTTACAGTATCGTCAGTGTTGTCTATAATACCTATGAATTATAGAAGAAAAAGAAATGGTGTCATAAATAAAATTTGCGTGTCGTTATGCAATAAATCTACCTCTCGAATTATTCGTTCAGTTTAGCTTAAATCAATGAATTCTCCTACGATAATAACATATGCTTCAGGTGGTGCTTGTGTTTTCATAATGCAAACGACTCGAAGTTGAGTCGAGTCAAAGTCACACACACACACATACACCTCACAGCGGCAAACGTTCAAGATGATTTCATCGAATATACATTTATGCAAAAGAGATGGTAAACTGATTTATTCATCGATGGAAAAAGTCAATCAATGTCTTGTAAGGTGAGAGCGGGATATAAATCATGTTGTAAACTAGAGTTTTGTGGTTTGTCACGGGGAACAGAAAAGAATCACCCACAGCCACACGTATAGCCATCGACTCATCCACTCAATTGCTCACAATACTGCATAAGTGAGAGAATGCAAACACCAAAAGTTGGAGATAGACCACTGAATATCATTCAATGCTACTACTTTTTCTTTTTTGTTCCTGCTTGCTTCATGTGTTCGAATAATATTTTCCCTACCAATATTTTTCAATGGAATAATGTGTTATCAATACCCTATCAATATAAGTGCATCGATCCAGCATGGTATTCCTTATTATTTATATTCTTCACGCAATCGCATCTCTAACCAATTTTTCGTACACACCGGTACCCCATCACTGCTTTCGTCTTTACGAGTGTACTTTAATAATTTTTTTTTCGTCAATTTTTTTACGTTTGCGTTTTATTTATTTTTTCGTTTTTTCTTTCTTCTGGCTTTCATTGAGCGAAGATAGAATTTGAATAGATTTAATGGCGACAAAAAAACTCAACACACATTCACACAACTAACTCATGCCTAACCGACCAGAACCGACAGTCATATTACTCTGCA
This sequence comes from Sitodiplosis mosellana, assembly GCF_009176505.1. NCBI lineage: Eukaryota > Metazoa > Arthropoda > Insecta > Diptera > Cecidomyiidae > Sitodiplosis > Sitodiplosis mosellana. The sequence continues at coordinate 7,256,742 of NW_022601467.1, read as the reverse complement.
AACGCACACAAATGAACACAACCAAGTTGATAACAGCTACAGCACACGAAAGGAATACGGAGAAAATAGAAAAGAAGGGAATGGAAAAAAAACTAAACATGAGAATAGCGACAACCCCAGTGGCCCAAAATGAAAATGGGAAAAGAACGAAGAAAGGCTGGCAATTGTGCGAGCAGCTGAGACGCTGAATGACTTCGAAAAATACTACAAAATATAAATTTGATTTATTTATTTAATCCAAAATGAAACAGCACTCGATTCGAAACGAAACAATGAAAGAAACAAAAATTGGTATCGCCTTCGCCGGATTACTAAAACCGTCAACCCGATTCGGTTAATAATAGTTACTCAGCCATCGCACGGTGATTGTTTTCAATTTTCCGATCGGTTATGGATGTTGTTGGTGCCGCTGCTCTTGTTGTTGTTATTATTGCCATCGCTATTGCTGGTGGCGCTCATATTTTATATTGGTGTGGACTTGAGTTTGTTTTCTTTTCGCATTATTACTCGTTCGCTCTCAACCGTGCCACACACACACACACACGAAACAATCAATTCTACATATCGAAATTGATATGTCTACCTTGCTTATCGAATACCGCCCGAATAACCAATAAATCACTTGAGCAAATTGAAATCACTGCAAATCGAAAATTCAATGCATGTGTGTACTCTGTACTGGCATCCGATCGGATGGCACAAGAGAGCGAAACGGAGCAGAGAGCGATAGAACGGTAAGAGAAGCGAATGGGTAAAAAAAAATTGTAACGACAAACAAGCGATAACATTCCTGTGAATTATGGCGATACAAGGTTGTAATCGATGTGTCGTACGCTCTTCTCTCCACCAACACTACCTTTAGCGTCCCTCTCTCTCCCCCTCGCTTCGAACTCTTGCCAACAAACACTTCAGTCGAAACGAGGTATTTTGACACATCCTGGAATCTGGAATCTCGGCTACCTCTCAATATGTTAATGTCATCAAACTCATTGACACCATTGCATACTTGGAATTCTTTCAATTTACAATGAATGAAATTGTAATGCGTGTAGAAATCGCATGCTTGCAAATTCAACGATGGCTGGTTGTATTATCAAAATTGATCGACGAAAAAGAAGAAGAGAACAAAAAAAAAACAAAACTTCAGTTGTGAATCAATCATTTGATTTATCCGTAAATTTTTCTCTGCGTTAAAAGCATGGTGATTTAAAATTGATTGAAATGGCTCAACTGATGCAATGCAATCGATAAGGGCAAATTCTTGCCATTCTGTGTACAAGTTCATTTCTCTAATATGTATTTAAAGCGTGCGAGCTCATGGACTCGTGATCATATTTGAACAAGTCTATCAAATATTTGACGTTTAAGCCGGAAAACAAGGGCCAAACATTCAATAATGTTGCGCATACATTACGCGAGCAAACATCATAAATTAATATATATGGGTTGCATTTTTTCCATGTGTATTAAATAAGAACGATGACTATTGTGTCTATTCCATGGTATGGATACGATTTCATATCAAAGATGCTAATGCAATGGGCGGCCATTGATAGTAGTCGATGAAAATTGTACAAGCGTAATAAAGGTAAATGTCAACAATGCTGGTTTCACATAAAGCCACACTTAAATATTTGACACACAGTTTTTGGTCTTTCCTAATTTGATTTATTTTTTAATTAAATGATGAGTGCTAAATAATTCAGATGGAACATCACTTCACTTACTGTTCCCCTTTTTTTGCACACAATCATTCACACATCGATACGGCAGTGGTGCGATGGTGGTTGTGTTTAAATGTGCGTGTGCACAAAACAATGGCCCATCATTTGCCCATATATTTGACAGCCAATGTGGTGTAATCATTTGAAAAGTGTTAATTAGTTGAATTTTCCCTGGCTTCGGTGCTGTTGTTAAATTTCGGTGTGCGTTAGGTCGCGCACATGAATTGGGTAAACCGAACGTAAAAACGCTTCTTTCTCCCACCATATATTTCGTCATAATGATACATGAGCTGTTCGCATATTCATTTATTCATAAAAGTATAATGCTAATATCAGTGCAAATGCCATGCTCAAGAATGACAAACACATTGAGCTCAGAGCGTAATTAGTATATAATATTTTGGTATATGTGTGCGTGTTGTGGTGCGTTGAACAGTGTGGGTGACCATGTTATAAGTTTGGTTGGATTTGACTCATGTTGAGATGGCTCAGCACAACTTTGGATCACACACATAAATACACATACTGAAGAAACACCCAACAATAAACAGTGTAAGCTTTTGGGCTTGTAAATGGCAGAAGTAAGATTGTTGTTTGCATCCACACATTCAGTTATGTCCCGCTAACTATTCTCACTCGCCATCGTATTAAGGCACAATACACATTTTGAGTTTATCACAATAAGAACGGCTCTCGAAAGATTAATCTTGGGGATTATGTAACGATGTGAATGTGGATGTGAGCTACGATGTTTGTATGCAATTGTGAGTGTGTGTGTGTGTGTGGATGTGGATGTGGGTGAATGGATGGGAGTAATGGATGCCCGAAACACTTTTACTTGAGATAGGCAGGCAGTTTACACCTGAGCCCATCAATAAATATTTTAAACACATTGTGCCGCAGGTGAATAATTTTAAATGGTCAAAGCGTACATAATCTAAATTTTCACCTTTCATTCTTCAACACGGACAACAACAACAACAACAACAACAACAACAACAACAACAACAACAACAACAACAACAACAACAACAACAACAACAACAACAACAACAACAACAACAGCAGCAGCAGCAGCAACAACCGGAATAGCGAACCTGTAAATCGCATTTGCCGTTATGCATTGTGTTTCTCTTCACCTTTTTTTCTCTGGTTTGTGTTTTGTATGTATGGTATTTCCGTTCGTATTTTTTTTCCAACACGGCAACAACACACAAAGATTTCTTACGCCATACCAAAACCACTGAAATTATTTTACACATTTTACAAGCCATCGATAATGCCGTTTGGAATTTCACCACATATGCTCACTCCAAAGTCGGAATATTCTTATACACTTATAATGTATTAGTTGTTGAACAGTCAAGCTATTGCATACTAGTAGCGCCTCTAGTGAGTTTTGCAAAGAACTACCGAGAATAAAAGCGACAGCATTCAAAACAGATTATGATGAAATATCATTCGTGTCTGTGTGTGTTTGGTTTGTTGTGTCGGTATTGGTGTGCTATGCTGCACTATGTGGGTTTTCACGCGAGTTACTGAAGGTGGCGGTACTAATTCATTTGTACGAAAACTTCAACATTTATTATGAACTGATTCCTGATATTGGCTCACCCGCTTAGTGTTTTTGACTTAAGAGCCAACAAAAAAATACCGAAAAAGAATCACATACAGCAACATCAACATCGATGACGATGTCGACGACGATGGAAAGAACAATGTATATAGAAAATTGTCGATAAAGTCGACAGCGAAACATCTTAAAATATTCAATGTAATACCATTCCTCGAAGCCATATAATTAGTCGTTGGCCAAAGATAACAACTATTTCGTCCAAATTGATAAATAAATAAATAAATAGATGTTTTTAACTATATAACATCCAAATTCTGCCCACAATATTAACATACAGCTAAATCATTATTATCGATCGTGGTCTTGTACTCATTTCCATTACATACACACAAACATACATACACATGCCATGCACTACGATCGAATAATATCCTACGACCTTATCCGGTGCGTATGCATGTGTGTTTGTGTATTGGCAGTTTGTTTTATGATTATGACAAAAATGGGAATAGTTTTTGATAAAAGTTCTGAACATTGTTGTTTACGGTAGTCGCTTTCGTATAATTTATGTGTTGTGTTTGAAGCAAAGCGTACATTTTCATGCTCTAATATGCATGTGATGTATATATACGCAAAATGTTAAATGAATGTAATTTGTTGAAGTTCATTATTTTGGATAAATTTTGTTAGAATAAATTTTAATTAAATCCGCATCCTGAAACATATTTAGTTGGTAAGTTTTGCTGAAGGGAAATCGATAAGTGATGATGCGTATGCGTTGCGTAACAACAATACCACCGTCCCTGACTCGAAAGAGTGAGAGAGAGAGAGAGAGAGAGAGACACAGCTATAGATAAATAGATGGGATCATATATAGAAAATTCTCTCTCACCAGTGTCAATGGAATGGGAAGGGTGTTGTTTGGCACGCATGGCAACCATCATATCATATCATACATCAAAACATACATAACAAAATGGCAATGAAAACGGCATCAAATTACTCTTTATTGTGATAATTTAAAAGTCTAATGAAGGGGTCACTTACTATCTTTGACGCTTGCTGCGAAATCCGAAATTAATGTCAGCAACAGTAAAGCTCTTGCCGCGAACCACATGATATCTTCATTGACGGTGGCTGTTGCTGAAAATGATGATAACGGTGATGACATTACATTTGGTAGCTAATGATCACAATTCACAACTGAACCGCACTACTACTACTCCCTCTCCTTCTTCTTTCTTCTATTTTTTTTTGATTTCTATTTTATTTCACTCGATTTTTGGGCCACCATATCAATTGATGTTTGTTGCCTGCACGCGTCTCCAGTGCGATTTGAGCTGTGCCGTTCACTTTTGGACAGAATTCTCTCTATCTCAATATTCTTGGTTCTTTTTGCGTTGTTGTTGTTGTTTATTTTCTCTGCAACGCTCTCTTTCCGTTTTCGTCCGACCGACCGATGATACTCCGAATTAACCTTTTCTATTACTCGGCAATTTTATATTATTATCATTATTTTATTGTATTAATGTGATGATTATTGTTATTATGCCAGTATGATTATTGTGTATTTCAATTTATCTTCTTCTTCTTCTTTTGAAGGGGGATTTCCCGCTTGTAGGACTCTTGAACTTGGACTCGCACTCACCGCACTTGAAACGCACCAGTTTTCTTCACCGTTATTAGGCATTAATTAAGCTCTCACCACTCTTACAAATCCCCAACATTCTGTGCTTCTCTGCTTTTTCCTTTTCTTTTTTCTTCGCTTTCGTTTTGTTCACTTTGACCGGGCACGGTTAGTCTTTTGATTTAATTCAAATCACCGACAAACAATTTAAAAAAGAAGATACGAACCGAACATAAAACGACTGAGCTTTTTTTTAGCAAACGAAACACCAGCAAAGAAATAATCTCTATATATATATAGGAAATGGTGAATGAAGACTGAGAGTACTTGTAATATCACGGTACGATGAAAATTTAATGAAGCGAAAACAATATGTTGCGGTATTTGTTTGCTTCCTTGCGTTCTTTTTTCTTCTCTTTTTAGTTTTCAGAGATGGCGCTGAAGAAAATGGGTTTTGAATGAAAATCAAAATGGATCATTTGTAGTGGGCTCTTATGTTATCCCGCCACAATTTGTGTGTGAGTTCACAGTTCACTCCTCTCTCTCTCTCTCTCTCTCTCTCTGTCTTTCTCTCGCTCTCTGTTTACGGCCACGTAATTTCCCGAAATCGTTCTCGCATCGCTTGCGCGTTTGCCCTTCTTAAAATTACATTCGCATTTGATTTCGTGTTATTATCCGTTGTCTTGGATTGATTATTTAGTTTTTAATTGCTGTTTCAATAGTTTATCGAAATCGGAAAGGGCGTTCAGTTCGATCAGTTGCGGTTTGATTGGTGTAATAAGCTGGAAATAGAAAGAGAAAAAAAAAGACAAAATGAGTTTAAAGAAACACTTTAGAAATCGATAGCTAATAGTCGTTTAATAAATGTGGAATTTTGTGATGAGAGGGGGGGGGCGGTGATGGAATCGTTTGGGAGATATTTCTTTTTTTTAAAAAACAAAGGAAAAAAATGTGTGCTTTAACAACAGTAATGCGAGGTTTTGTGGTGCGGTTCTCATTTCTCTCTTATTGTCATGCGTCAGACTTTGATTGGGGAATTGACTGCACGTTTTATTCACGTAATTTGAAAAATATAACTCGATGTGATGATGATGAAAACCGGAAAACAGTATCCAATTATTTTTATTTCCGAATGTATTCAACTGTTACAGCATATCAGCGTTGATAAACATCAAATTTGGAGTGATAACGAGGTGGTGAGCTCCTCTCATGATAATGATGGTGTTGATCATTTTTTTTCTATTTTCCCTTAAAACCTGACAACTAGCTCAATTTTGACATAAATAAAATACACGGAGCACATTAGCCAAAATGAAAAGAGGCGTACGAACGAACAAACGTTTCGTTTTTGGTTTTTCTGTACATTTCCTCAAGATGATTGGCAAGGCTGACATAATTCATACACATATGGCTTTGTGTGTCATTTATATGACGATGAAGCTAAGCCATACACAATTGCACATTGAAGGAGCACGGGCACAAGTACGCTGTGTGCGCTATCCTGTTTTTCAGCACTACATGAAATGTAGAGATACTAATCTGGTATTTTTGTGAAACAACAAAATAGATTAAAAACAAGAACGCAGAGCGGAGCGAAACGACGCTCTGCGGTCTTGTTTTCTTTCTCCCTCTCTCTCTCCCTGTCTCGCAACAGTCGCAACACACGCACACGCATTACCACTTAGATACAACCACAAATCATTCGAAAATTCAGTGAATATAAATATTTTGTTGGTTATTTAAATTAGAAATTTCTGTGCACATGCAAATAACATGCGAAGGAATTACCAGGAGAAAGCTAACGCACAACCATACCCAATTATTAATAATTAAGAAATTTAATTTGGTTGTTATCTTAAATTAATGTGTACGTGAGCACGCGCTTTGGGAAGTTTTCTCTGTTTTCATCGTACAAAAATTGTGTACATCAATTTTAAATACACATATATTTGCAAAGATACACAAAAGAATCCGAAAAGTTGGGATTGCTGTGTTTTAGCTCTCGAGATCGTTCTCTCTTAAGCGCCAGCATTTGTTAGGTAGGATGGAGTGCGAGGTCAAGAGAGAGGAAGAGAGAGAGAGAGAGAGAGCGAGAGACGCAAAGATTTCAAGTTCTTCCAATGAATAATAAAATGCTCAAAATATATGTACGGTATGTATATGAAAAGGAGCTACTCTTAAATTACTAGGTAGCGCTCAAATTGCACCGTTCATACCCGACGATTTGTGTCCGTACGTGTATGTGTGGAAGACTGTATATATTCTAAAGCGACTTTTAATTGTGTGAGCGAAAGCTTAACCATATGATGATTATCTATAGCGCAGAATTCAGCAAATCTCTTTTTGTGTGCTTTGCCCGGTGTTGTGTTACGTTGTACTGCTTATTTGCGCTAAGCCATGCCCAAAAGAACGAGGACGATGACAACGACGACGACGATAGTGATTGAACAGGGGAAAGAAAAACTTTTGGCACACAATACCAATTACAGCAGCCCACGTGTATGTTGCTCATCAAAAAGTCTTTTCCGCACGATTCTCGCTCCAGAATCACCTCGAACGGACTGTTTAGTCGCTCGTTTCAAGTAGACTTGAAAGTGATGATGAAAATCGTTTCCCACATGAAGAGTGAGTGAAGCGCGTTTCTCATGTGCCCATAAGTATTTCGCCGATTTCTTTACACGTTAATCTTATGGCTGCTTTGTTTCGCGTGTGTTATAATTTATTGTTGCAATGGATGTCTACCCCTCACTGCCTGAAATTCATTTAATTTTAGCCAAATTTAAACTCTGTATGTGAACAAGCAGCACAGCAAGCAAGCGTTTATATATATAAATATGAGTGTGCGTCATCTCATCTCGTCCCATCAGTTCAGTGTGTATTTATCCCACATGTTTGGCCGCATCTTTTGTGCACCATTTGTCTTTCGCATTGCCTTCGTCTTAATTTTGGTTTTTTTCCTTCGCATTTCATTCCCTTTTCGTTGTTGATCGCTTGTTTGAGCCGTACCGCTTCGCTCTTTTCATTCGTGTGTCTCCCCCCCTCATACGCGGAAAAAAGAAGCACTCATATGGTTCCCATGGAGAATGCGATGTGGTGCGTTAATGCTCGCTACAGCCGAATTTCCATATCTGAATTTCGGCAAACTGATTTTACACATATTTATGTTAATTCACATTTATGTGCCTCGCGTTGATTATTTATTTACTTTTTGCGGTAACTCTTTGTGTGTTCCTCTCTCGCTCCCGTTTTTTTTTTTGGGGCTCGCATGTACGCTGATCTCCACAACAACCAACTGTACAATTCCACATTGAGCGCGCTTCGCGCTCAACAGCATAATGTACAGTGCTTTTTGGATGAGAGCAAGAGAACGAGCTTAGAATATGTATTCCTTTTTTTCCAACAGCAAAGAAAAAAAATTCCTTTACCCAACGCCATTTGGTTGCCGTTGCGTTTTACATTTACCGCACATTTTTGCAAGTAATGATTTCTAGAGCATCCAACATTAATTTTCTTACGTTTACGTTGAGCAAAACGTTTATTTATTCAGAAGAACGGCACTTGATGAATGATCTGAATTGCGAGCCAGGAGCGTATCTTGTTCGTTAATTGAGCAGAACAAATCACGTTTGAAAGTCTGCGTATGCCGAGAATGGGTGGGAATATTTGCTTCTGCTTATTTCTACGGCATATTTTGACGAATACCAGTTCAAAGGGAGCCTTTGCGATGATGCTATTTTTGTCCACATTTGTTCACTCTTCGATTTTTCTCTTTTTCATTTGGCATTTGGCATTTTCTGCAAATCAATTCTGTGTACTCGGTGCTCGGCCTGTTTAGTTTCATTTCAAAAACTGCAATTTTCGATCATATGAGACAGACCAATGTGAGAATATCTGTGCGCTCTAATGCTTGCTTACCAATAAAAATCATATAAAATATTGAATTTTCAATTTTGAACTAGCAAATGGCAGTTGCTATTGGCGCATTTGTTTCCTACTACTTTTTGATAAGACAGACAGAGAGAGAGAGAGAGAGAGAGAGAGAGAGAGAGAGAGAGAGAGAGAGAGAGAGAGAACATTCACAGACGGAAATCGATCCGTGTAAACAGAAATAAAGAAAAATGCGATCGTCTATAAATGACATGACAAACATTCGTCATTGCATCAACCGATTTCGTTTCGGTTCGTTTCTGTCTGCCTGTCTATGTACGTCTCTCTTTCTCTTTCTTTCTTCCTCTGTGTTGGTCTCCGATTGTTCCTGCTTCGTTGTGCCGTTCCATTCTTTGGCAAAACTGTTGGCAGTTTTATATTCATTGCATTGCTCTTCCTGACCCATTCAACCCACACTAGATACATTGCCATTGTTTGTAATGGAACTACGTATGCGAATATACATTAGTCGATACTCGACAATGGATAAACGATATAGAGCTTGGAAAATGGCACAAAATGCAGCACTCACACAAATAATTCACTATCTTTGCATGCCATTAAACGAAAACGGAAGAGAGTGATAAAGCAGAGGAAAGAGCCAACGAATTTTGTGTGTATGTGTTTTTCTTTCCTTTTCATTCTCCCATCGTCGTCGTCATCGACATCATTGTCGTGGCTTTTTTCTATATCTTCCAAAGCGACAACTTTTCTTTTGGCGCGTGTAGTTTGTGTCATATGGCAAGTCTGTTTCATGCGTCGTGAGTGCTCCAGCCTATCCGTTCGTTACAGCCATGTGTGTACTACTGCTGCTTCTGATTTCTACTGCATTAGCCAAAACGTTAGAACAAGTTTTACAATTCTCGCATTTCCATTGAGGTTGCAAGAGTGCAGTTTCCCTATTTTGAGCCATTTATTCTTTTTTCATTTCATTCACTCACACTGTCCCACCCTGTTTCTATCTCTCTCCCTCTCTCTTTCTTCCTCTCATTCGACGTCATTCGTGTTAGTTCTTCTCTTTTCTCTACATTTTCACTTCTTCCATATCACTTTGCTTTGAGCATGTGCTTTTATTTCTTTTCATATAATACCTCTGAAAAGAAATACGAGTGACATACATGATGCGGAATATGGAGCACTTTGGATTCTTCTACTTTTCTTTCGCCAACACACAATTTCACATCGTCGTCGTCGTCGTCGTCGTCTTTTATTATTCGCTTCGTTTTCGCTACACACATTTTTCTAATATATTTATGTATATCGGTCGATGCAACGACTTTCCTGTAGCTTTTCATATGTGTATGTGTGTGTGTGCGAAAAAGCAAGGGTCCATGAGCACATTTCCAACAATGTGTAATGGAAATGAGAGCAGAAAAGTTCGCGCGCGCGGCCACACATATGCATCAACGAGATTCGATTCAAACACTCATGTAGAAAATGATACACGGTCATAGATTATATTCCTTGCATTTCTTTCGATTCCTATTTTAAGCACTACATGAAATGTAGAGCTACTAATCTGCTATTTTTTCCTCTTTTTTTTGAAACAAATTATGGTGAATTTGAATTTTATGCCCATATTTTTTATTTAATTTAAAACCGGTGCACTAACGACAAATAAGTGCATAATATCTCAAAGCGCCAATCAAATTTTTATCATCAAATGTTGTTTAAAAATTACATTAATTTTTCGTATAATATTTTCTGAGGATTGACCAGAATTAAAGTGATTTTAGATTCGAAGCTCATATTATTTATTTAATTTAAACCAAAGGCAGTATATTTCAAAAAAGAAATTAAACCAAGATCTTGTAATTGATTTTGCAAATAAATATATTACTTCGAAGTTACTTTGATGAAATACATTCCATGTAGTGCGCCAAAAAATAGTTTGTTGTGAAACAACAAAATAGATCAAGTAACTAAAAACTCAAGAACGCAGAGCGGAGCGAAGCGAAGCTCTGCGATCTTGTTTTTTCTCTTCTTTTTCCCCATTTTTTCGTCGCTTATGTCAACGTCTGGTTCACGAATATCAGTAGGTAGTAGCATCAATTTTGAATTTTTCTACACATGAAGAATTTGAATAATGTTTAGTGAATTCCATTTGATTTTTTTTAAAGAGTTTGGAGTAAAACATGGTAAGAGAGAGATAGAATTGAATAGCGGGAAATGTCGGGCGTCGAAAAGAGAGTGCACAAAAATAGACAGTAAAGATTGTGTCGGAAGGAGTAATGCTGGAAGGCCCAAATGTGAAGGGTTTTCTTGTCGGTTTAGATTGCAGGTATGGTTACCGCTTGCCATGACGAGCGGTGAAATAAAATATGAAAAATTCAATATTCAATTTTGAATTGAAGGTGTTTCTTCGTTTCTTTCACAAATCTGGTTTTCGATTCGTTGTTTTTTGCTTCTTCTTGTTCTGAACGACGACGGTGATGGTGCGCGTGAGCGCCATCCTACTGACATTCCGCTGGTTTCCTTTTTACGAAACAGATTCACTGTTCTTATGCCATGGCATAAGTGAATTTTCTTCAGTGTTCCGGGATTGCATGCTCCTCTATCCACTTGTGCGTGTTATGAGCTGAACTTCAGAAATATGACACATGTTCCTTGAAAGTAGGAAATCTGATTTGAGCGGCATGCACATGGAAAAAAAGCACACACACACACAACCCGAATATAGGATGGAAACGAAGCGCTAACGCAATCCCATATGAACACTATAGTGCCTTTCGCATCACATACAACTGGAACGTTCAAAATGTCATGACTTAAAAAGCCAACTGAGTAATAAAAAAGAGCGAACAGATTTCGGTCGAGCGAACATAATGAAAACGACATATAGCGACCAAATCACAAAGGCAATACATAAAATACCGGAAAATAAGACGAGCAAAAAAATGTAGAATGCGTCATACGTAGAAGCACATGGCCTGGCCAACAGGAAACGACCATTTAAACAAAACATGTATCCTTATTTCAATCTGAGTTTTGATTCTTCCAGTGCCTATGTTTCTATGTTTAATTTCATAATTTCTCTTTATTCCTTTGAAATTGTCCACCCTTGTTCTCATCCACCATCCACAGACTGTGCTTCATGGCATTCACTTGGCCGGAAGAGTCTCCGAAGTGTATTTACATACTCTTCGAGTTCGAATTAAGTCGTGACAAAAAAGTCATTGTCATGATAAGAATCACATTGAATTCGCGAATGCGAAAGCTAAAGAGGTCACACCCCACTTCAAAGAATTAAGAAACATATGAAAATATTGCCTATGAAATGAGCTTCCGTTCTATTCCTCTTCTTTTGTTCCGGCAATCTTTTATCTTATTCCCCAAACCGTTAGCCCGCAAATGTTTCATTTTCAGTTAATTGGGTTACAATTTGCTTTAAATCAATAGTAGAGATAAATCGTTTCTTCAGATCATTATCAAACCGCTTGCGATAATTCACAGTACAATCAAATGATATGTTTTCAATGGCTTCAGCGACACAATTGTGCTGGGAGAAATTCAAATGAAAAGAAAAATGGCTAGGCCATTTAAAATGGTGCAATTCAGGGTATGAGCTGTGGCGTGTAAAAGTTCAAAAAATCATTTCTACTCAAATGCACAAATCCCCATTGCTCTAATTCGCTCAATTAGGCCTGTCTCAGTTATTCAAATGAACATGCGATACAGAACGAACTATACTATAGAATTAAATCAAGAGCCGCTCCATTGGTTTGAAAAATCCCCATTCACGTTACCAGCAGAGCTCCCTCAGCACTGCATGGATTTGTGTATAATGCTATTGCTTTTATTTTGGAAAACAGATTTTTCGAATGACTGCCAGTTAGATGTTATACCCATCGTATCAAATATGAAAATAATCAATTTTCAATAAACAAAATGCTCTGATTTCCATCTAATTCCACTTTCGATGGGAGTTATTCAAGTCAAGTCGATGACGAAAAACAAGACAGCGAAAAAAAGCAACAAAAACACATTGATCCTCCTTTTTTTGAACGACACTCAGGAACAATAGCAAAAATCATTCGAGTTCCAAAATAAAATACACATCTTTACTCATTTCCGACGAAACGAAACGGCAATGATATTCATATTTTATATATTTCTGTGTCTATTATAATATCACGTATAAGTAGTGAATGAAAGAAAGAAACTGGTTGACAGACATTGAAGTGTTATTTTGCTGTCTGTCGTCGCAACGTTAGCGATGCGATGTGCTTTACTCGAAACGCAACGCCTTTGAATGCCGAAAATTCAATTTGTGCGAAGCGGAAAAATCAATTGTAAATGTCGAATCTTAATCTACTTTATTTTACGGAATTTTCGTTTCAATCTTTCCTGAATACAACAAATTCATGTCTCATTTTCTTTTCACTGTTTTGTTGTTGATTCGATGCTCCAAATCCATGACAACTTCAAATGAATGCGGAATATAAGAAGTAAGGATATACAGAAACACGTCAAAGTTGGCGTGCGCTGATGAGTAAAAATGCGTTTTGATTTGGGTCGTTGTTGTGTATACCGTGCTCAGTAGCTAATTAGTATAAAAACGTTTTTGTGGCTTAGTGTGGGATAGAAATTCGTTAAAATTATATCATTAGCTGTTGTAAAGTGGCTAAATACTATAATAGAATATTCAATACACAATTTTGACCTACGATGACAACCAAATTGCAGTGGAATGGCTTCAAATTGACTCATTTCCAGGTAATTTTTCACGAGAAATCCGAATATACTAGTCTATGTGCACCAAAATTGTGGTTATTTTTGGAGATATTTCAAAACAAAAGTTGGCACAAATTTAGTGAGCAGTGACGGGGTTGACTTATGTCGACATATGTCCAGAGTAAAAGTTTCTTCTTTTGAGATATGTCAAACCGAAAGCTCACTAACCATTTTCGACTTTGTATGAATTTAAAAATCGATCCACCCTATTGAATAGGTCATTGCGACGCCAAAGTAAGCAGTGGTAATCTAGCGAAAAGTAAGAATTCTGGCCAAATTTCCCAGCTCGTTCCAGCATTATAAATCAAATAAGCGACTTCTTTTTGCTACACGGATTGAATCAAATTTGGTGATTATGGTCAACGAAATGCCGCACGGGCTGAATCGGATGTTAGCTTTAGCTACGATAAACGGACCAAAGAAACAACAACCGATCGCCCAAGTCGTTAACAATGAAATCATAAATACGAGCGGAAATAAACGAAAAACCAAAACTGAAAACGAAAATGAGAATTGATGCGAGGCTTTGCGAGCAAATTTCCACAAATTCAGTGCATGGCATCGAAATTAAAATTCGAATGGTTGGCCGCACAAGAATCGAATTAGTATGCAGCACCTCACACACACATTGTGGCTGCCATTGATTTAGTCAATGGATGCACTTCAAATATATTCAAATGAAGTGAAACAGCAAAAACCAACAACGACAACGACAACGACGAGAAAAAAGGGGATAGAAACAAAAACGAGAGCGACAAAAACGAAAACTAAAACGAAACAAAACATGAAAAATGAGAGAAATGTTTTGAAAAACCCAACCGAATTATCCGGAGAGTACACAATAAAAACATAAAAAAATATTTGGTATGCCGTTGCCGTTGTCGTTGTTGGTTTTTCTGGTCCTTGGTGATGACGATCGCAATGCAAGAGAGACACTGAGCGTGTGTGTGTGTGTGTGTGTGTGTGTGTGTGTGTGTGTGTGTGTGTG
>NW_022601467.1:7230059-7242156 GCF_009176505.1 Sitodiplosis mosellana | reverse complement strand
TGTGTGTGTGTGTGTGTGTGTGTGTGTGTGTGTGTGTGTGTGTGTGTCATGTGGTTGGCATTAGTTCGGCTACGGCCCTAATCGATGTGTGAGTGAGGAACACAGCATTTCATATACATATACGGCTCGGTCTATAGTGACAAACGTGACAAATGGCGACGAAACGATAACGAGGAAGATATATAAATTGTTCTTATATCCGAGACCCGTTTTGTTTACATCACCTCCCCTTCTAGACCCCCCATTTGTAACTTATTTATTTATTTGACGCTTTTTGTCTGTTGAAATATGTAAAGTGTGCGTGCGTTCGTGTGTGTGTGTATGTGTGCACGCGCGGGGCATGGATATGCGTATCAAACAATAATAAGTCTTCTGGGTACCATTTTGGCATTCGTTTTGCGCTCAGATACACACCAAATGTAAAACAACCGTGAAGTAATCGCATCTGATAGATGGTATAACAGTCGAAATGCAAACACAATTGCAAACAAAAGCTCACGTAAAATAATCGAACAGTCGCGAACGAGGCGAGCGTACAGGAGAGCGAGAATGAAGGAGAGAGAGTGAACGAGAGTTGAAAAAATAACGGTTGGCTCTGAATCCGAGCACCCAAATATGAGTAATAAAAATCAACGATTTGTTTGAATTCTCGTTTTTTTTGCATATTAATGATACACACACGTAATTTCCTGTACGCGACAATTTTTATTTTCGAGCAAATACAGTGCTTCCAAGCACGGATTGCATTTTTTTGGTCCTCTCTCTTTCGTCGAGCGGTGGTGATTTATAACAAAAACTGCACTTTTTGGTACAATCACAACGGAATTTTGTTTAGTTGTTCCATGTCTATTGTTTGTATTTATTTACATTTATTTGCTCAGATGCTCAATGTATCTGGCTCGAACAGTTTTTTTTCTTTCTCGCACATATTTTTGATGTCGTCTGCTATTTTTACAAACAACATTGACATCATAACAAAACAACTATTCTTCGAAATGGAGAGAAAGAGACAAATGTGAGCCAAACAAAAAAATCGGTCTATGTTTATGTGTGTAATTGTTGGATTTTATTTGTTGAGACTCAATAATTCGAAATCAAGCATTTAAAAATTTGTGCCTGTAGCAATGAGCCAACGGCTGCTTTTTGTCCTCAAATTCTTTCTCTCTCTGTGTGTGTGTGTCTCGGTTTTTGTGCCGTATCGTTTGTGCCGACAGAGAATATCTCATGAGAATTGCCGCTGTGATTTGATGGCATTGTTCCAAATGTCATAATTTTTAAGTTGTACGATTTTTTCTCCTTCGTTCAAACATCGTGTAATCAATGCAGATGAAAAAATGACGGGCAAAAGCATCTCCAGCGTGCTGTAATGTTGCTGTTTGGAATTTTTGCGTGCTCTCTCTCCCTCTCTCGTTCTTCTTCTTCTTCTTCTTCTTCTTCTTCTTCTTCTTCTTCTTCTTTTAGCCATTGTATTTGTCATGTCGAAAACATTATCAATCGAACGATCAAATAATGATGTAGAAAATACAACTGAACGATTTCAAGCAAATCTGTCGACGTTTTCTCTCTCTCTCTCTCTCTCTCTCTCTCTCTCTCTTTTTGTCTCTTTCTCCCTCTGCTTTGACTGTCATTCAAATCCGAACGTAGAATGTGATTCTATTTCATTGAACAGTTGACGTAATTTGTTCGCTTTTCAAGTGTATGAACTTCATACAGCAGAAAAATGCGAATAATCGACAGAATAAAAAAAGAATAGAAACTGAATGAACCGAACCGAACCGAACTGAGCTGAAATCCAAAATATATACTATGTGTGTGTGTGTGTGTTACATCACCGATGTCAATGCACGCTTTTCACGAAGAGATTTCGATAGGAATCTTGTTCTTTATTTTGAATCCATGTTTTCATCGATGAATGTTTTGACATTCGATGAATGTTATGTGCTGTATGAGTGTGTTTTTCGCTTTTTCTCGCTTTTATGTTACTTTTGTAATTTTTGTCCTAGTGCTGCTGCTGCTGCTGCATTCATCTGTGTGAGTGTGTATCAACTGTCCACATTTGCTGCTGTCTGTGCGTGTATGTTCGATATCGTTCTGTTATTTCATATTTATGAAGAGCTTAGGACGACAATTTTATGATTATTATTATTTTTATTTTTATTATTATCATTATTATGACTTTTTTATACACGCGAAAGAAGCAGACAAAAAAACGGTAGCGTGAAGTACGTTGTGCACATTTTATGTCGGCGCAGACACACACACACACATACGAACACCCATACATTTTCGCTCTGTTTCCGTTCATATACCATTTTTGTAGTGACTTTTGGAGAACCAAAAGAATTGATGCACACAGCTTCCGTTTTTTTTATTGACAGTATTCTTCTCGCATGATTCGTGTCATTTTTCGATGATGATTTTTTGTTGTTGTTTAGTGTTCGTTGCTGTTTTTTTGTCTTCTACGTTATGCTTCCGAGCAAAATTGCCGATTTCCGTGACCAATTTTGCTGTCATACTTTCTTCATTATGCGCCACACTCGTAGCTTCAGCATGGTTTCGTATCCACATTTTCTGATTTGTCACAAGCCCACATTTGACGTCCTTGCTTGTGTTTTTTGTGCGAAGAACAACGAACGAGGGCAACCAACCGTTTTCAACATGCTTTTTTTCTATATCATCATTGGGTACATGTGTATCTGAAAACTGTCCCAACTTATATCTTCATAGAAATCGGAATTTGGCGTGTGTGCTTTTTCATTTATTTATTTATACTCGCTTTTTTTCCATCTTCAAACTTCTTTTTCCAGAGTATATTCACATGAATATAATCACGTTGTGCGTGATAGATAATAGCAACTCAACTTTCTTATGCCCGTGCTCTCGCTCTCGAACTGAGAAAGATGTGTACTTGTGCAATGCACGTCGGCAATTTGTTCGGGAAGTGATTTTATGTGTGCTACTGTTGTTGTCGCCGCCATCGTTTTTCTTCCTATCCGCCTGTGTCTGTCTATCGATATCGGCTGTCGTTGTGACACGATTTTATTGAATGAGCTTGATTTTATTCAATTCATTGTTTGAGTCGGATGATGCGACGATGGCAATAATGATATGATTGCAATTGTCTTTGGGTGGTGATTGGGCATCTGTTAATAGCGAACAATTGCGTTTTATACCTTTTTTTTCGGCAGAACGTTTCGTACGAGATAATCCAGAAATTATACGACAAACTAATGACTATCTCGGATCACGTTTGCCGCATTTAAACGATCCGAAAAAAAGGAAAAAGAAAATAGGTGTTGCTTAAATTTCATTACCGATAAAACACACACATACGCACGCACGCACGCACGCACGTACAAAAAAATAGCTTGAATTCCATTGAAATGGATTCAAGCTTAAATGATATCGGTTGAATAAAAATTGAGTAGTATCGAAACACACCGACTCACAATGATCACCTTAAATATGGTATTCCATTTATTTATGCGTCTGCAAATTTTTGCGAATATTGTACAATGGCTTCACTCTCACACACACACACACTTTTTTCTGCTTCTTTGTCTGACAATTCGTGTGGGTTGAATTTTTTTTCTGTGGTTTCTTTCCCACAATGCAAGTGAGAATATTCTATTTTATGTACAACATGTGTATGCATGAAAATGAAAAAGTAATGCGCTTTAATGACAACTTATTGCACGGTCTGTAACGCTTAGTGATCAGAATTGACGACAAGACAATAGTAATAAATTTAAATTTATCGTTTGTTACGATACGTGTAAATGTGCACGGTGCGTGTATTCGTTTGAATGGATTTTTTCGGAGCATTTTTTAAAAATATTCTTCATCCATTTGTTTCAAAGTGATACACTCGAACAGAGAATGTATTTGGCTAATGTCAGCCAGCTAACTGAAAACATTCTGGCTGGCTCAGCGGCTGAATTATATGCGTTGCATTTTTTCATCGCATGTGCAGAAATCATATATATGGAGATTTTTGTATTTGTCAACAAGTCTGCCAATGCCATTGAACATAGTATACAGCCCATAAGAAATGTAAAATGTTCGCCATTTATTTTTACATTGCCAATACATTAGTTATGGGGATTTTTGTTTTTGTTTATTTTTTTGTTGTTTGTGAACAAATCTGCCTATCTTTTTGCATTGTCACTGTGCATTGTGTATAGTAGGGGAATTATGTGTAGGTTGACCCGCACTAATCATTTTAGTCATAACTTTTTATGGAATGAAGATAAATGCACACTTGATATACCATTGGAAAGAGAGCCAAAAAGGCTACAATTTGATTAGGAAATTCATTAGCTATGGTTGTAAAAACAAAATATTTCGGCCAATTTTCTAAGAGGTCTGATTTTTGGCAACAAAATGTTTTTCTTTGTAAGTTGACCCACCCTATTTTTTTTTAGAAAAACATGCAGTATAAACACTCAATATATGAAATTCATTGAAATTCGATGGATTTTCAATCGTTTTTGGTCTGTACAACTACAAAAAACAATAAAAAAATGTAAAAAAATATAGAAATTGTAAAAAAATACATATTCTCTATTTTTTCATATTTCATCGATTTTTTCCGTGTTTTTCAAGTCCACAAACGATTGGAAATTCATAAAAATTCAATGAATCTCGTATATTGAGTGTTTACGGTGAAAAGTTGTCTCATTTTTCTGATTTTTTTTCGGGTGGGTCAACTTACAAAATTGGTCGACATTTCAATATGCACGGAAAGAATTTCGCCATGTAACGATATGTCTATGGGTGAGATTGAGAGTAGTGTATGTTTGATTGACTTTGTTACGAAAGAGAAGAGCAAGTTTCTGTCGACTTAAAAATGGTTAAAAGCGAGTATGTTCGTTTTTAGCGGGTCCTCGCGGTTTTTCACGGTTTCCGTCGAACTGATAAGAGATAACAACTTGGTGTCTTCGGCAAAGTTGTAGCACTCGAGGTCTTCTATAACATCGCTGAAGACAGTTATCTCTTATCTCTTATCAGTTCCGCGAAAAGCGCGAAAAATGATAAGAAAAAAAAAGTTCTATATAAAATTTGCTTTTTTATGTGCGCGATTTGCGCGCAACTGATAAGAGATAAGAGATAACTGTCTTCAGCTTAGTTATAGAAGACCTCAAGTACTATAACTTTGCCGAAGACACCATGTTGTTATCTTTTATCAGTTGCGTGAAAACCATGAAGACCGCGGAGGCTAGACGGTACTACAACATACTCTACTTTAACGCCAACAGAATCATCAGAAAACATACTCGCCTTTTCAAAAATATAAATCGAAGAAAAAACATACTCCACTCTCAATCTCACCCATAGATGTGTGAAATGACTTGGGAGTATGAAAATACACGAAAAACTAGTGAAGAAAGCTTATACTCGCTTTGCTGATATCTTTGAAATTGTCTACTTGATGATGGTCCGAAAAAATTTAGTTTTTATAAAAATGATTTTTTTTTTGCAAAAAATTTTTATGAGCCGACCCGAGCCGTTTAAGAAGCGTATTTACTCTTGAGAACTACTTTTATATTGGTTTTTGACGTTTCTAAATCGATTGAGACTAGCCAAATTGACGATTTGTCGGTCAAAATACAAAATCGGCGGGGTGGGTCAACTTACAAAGTGGGTCAACTTACACATACTCCCCCTATATGTCCATATGAAATGTGCATTCCATATATATGATTTCTGTACTACAGATTGCGATGAAAAAATGCAACGCATAGAATTCAGCCGCTGAGCCAGCCAAAATGTTTTCAGTTAGCTAGATGACATTAGCCAAATACATTGTCTGCGACTCGAAACATTTTCTCCTTCAAAACTTTATAATTGGAGTGAATGCTATTGAGACAAGAGAGTGAGAGAGAAAAAAAAATATTTCGGACAAAACAAAAGTTCAGTGAGTGGTAATAGTTTTTGTTTATCCATCCATGTTAATTAGCTCGGGTGGTTTTCCATCCAAAAATATCGACCTTTTTATTTACAACCCAGATGTGTGTTTGTGAATATGAATATTCTATGAAATAAAATCGAGTACATCCTTGGCAGCGTACAATGTGGTGCCAGTTGGAAATTCTATTTGTATTTTCATTTGAATAAAACATGTGGCTAAACACCTCGCATCTTTAATTCATTCCAATTTTTGTCACGCGAACCACACGCCACACAAATATGTTTGGCTACGCTTTTTCTGTTATATTCATATTGTTATAACTGACGGAAGAAATATGTATTTCACGCAACCATGCCGGTGGGAAAACACAGATTTTTCCAGTTGATTGGTGCACAGAAAATGTGAGGCAGTTTGGAAATGAAAAATGCAAACGTAACATTACTTCGATTGAATGGAGCGCATTGTTGAAATGATGATGGTGTTGTAGTTGTTGCTGTTGTTGTTATTTGTTGTTGATGTTGATTTCGGTCGACACTGGCAATTCATCCACTTTGGACCAATATATATATATATATATACATATATATATATATATATACATATATATATATATATACATATATATGTATATACTTTCAATTTTCAAAATTGGTTCATTTTATATTTTGCACGGATGTTGTCTGTGTTGGGCCCAGTGGAGTATTTCACTGAAATTGTTCATAAAAATCGAAAATTGAATAACAATAACCCGTGGATTTCGCCATCGTAAGCAATGATGTTGCTGCTTGCTGCATGCACCACATTTCGATTGCAAACAGCTAACCAAAAATCAACAGCAAATTTTCAAGCCATTATTGGTTGGGACGTTTACGGAATGGCGAACGGCAGCGAGCGAGCGAGAGATCAAGAGCGAGAAAGAGTTAGAGATTGGGAAAGAGCACAGGTTGTGCTGTTAAAGGAGTAATCAGAAAAAGTGCAAAAACTGAATAGACATAATGGAATCCATAATATTATTGCAAAGAGACGGTATGCTCAGGGACTGCAAAAGAGACTCAAATAAAGAAATTGAGCGAGAGAAAGAGAGAGAGAGAGAGAGAGGGAGAGAGAGAGAGAGAGAGAGAGAGAGAGAGAGAGAGAGATAGAGAGAGAGAGAGAGAGAGAGAAAGAGTCGAGACATTCAGCGCGAAAGGAATATAACCGAAATCTTATTGTGGCCTCCTGCTGAACGAGAGTATCAGCACTGTATTAAAAAGATGAAAATATGAAGATGAGGCAAAGCGAGGTGGGAAGGGACAACAAACACACAAAGATTGCTGACGAAAGAGGAAAAAAAGTGACGACGAAGCCACAAACGATCGATAAGAAACCAATCTTATTAAGTTGGTACCAAGTGTTGCTGCATTCCCAATTGCTTTCTATCGCCTCGTCTTTCGCAACCCGGATTGCCCTTGCTTGCTCTCTCTATCTCAATGTTTGCCGTTTCTGTTTTCATTTCATCCCGAACCGTTTTCGATAATCGTTTGAGCAACATAACTGAATTCACACTCACTCGTTCGACAGTGAATTTGGATCTGAGATGCAGTATGTGTTTGTTTGTGTATGTGTATGTTTCGACCGCAATGCAAGTGCTTGCATGCGGGAAAGTTCGATTCCGGTCGGAACAAGTAGCAACCAAAAGAGAGAGAGAGAGAGAGAGAGAAAAAAACTACGAAATCATATGACAACCATAGATTATCGCCAAAAGTTAATAATCTCAGTATTGTGCAAAAGCACTTTTTATACGTCCGGATACCGAACTACAATTTCGATTCGAGTATTGAGCATCGTTTCCCATCTACATCAACATTGCAAACTACATGTCCACTCACTTTCTGTGCCAGCTTAATCGCGGATCGTTTTGTATCGGTCCATGTACATTGTACACTGTACACCATGTGTGTGTCTGTATTCGATCGTATTAAATGTGGGTCACATAAATGGCAGTAACCCGCAAAAAATACAAATATTGAAAGAAAAACAGGGAAAAAAAGAAATACGGCAAAACTGAGAAGGGCTGAGAATAAACGAAAACATATCGATATAATCCGGCTGTCTATCCATTTTGTAATGGGCTTGAGTTGGGAAACTGCACTCTTGCCAAACTGGTTCTATCCAACTACGAGAAAAAAAGCTCTGTCATATTTAAGCAAGCCTTTTCATTGCTTTAACCACACAGGCTTAGGCGAAAAAGATATACCGATTGCACGTTAAATATTACGTTTGATCAAAACCGTGCCCATGCATCGAATCTCTTTGCCGAAAAATCGCACATGCATCTGACGATGTTGAGAACGAGAAAAAAAAGGAGCGTGCCAGCCGATGCACATGCAATGCCGGAGGATGTGTGGCCAAAATGAAATTGTGAAACAATAAATGAAATTGCGTATATTTTTGTAGATCGACTGAGAATGGAACGTGAACGTATTGTGTATATGTGGTGTGTGTGTGTACAACATTTCCGCATCATGAAAATTCGATACAACACAAACTTTTGTCATTATTCTTTTCGGCAGAATTTGATTTTCCTGCTGAAGACAGACATAGCATAACGCCGCGCGGCACAGCACTCGTATGCCACCACACACTTGACACACGCTCACCCGAGAAGTTTTTATTTTCCCTCTATTCTTTCTTTTGTATATGGCAAGCGGCTGCTGTACGCTCAATAAACTTGTTGGTTTTTGCTTTTTACCATCACTATTTTGTGAAACCTCGGCTAAATATAGCACCGAACATTTTCATCTTCCTGCGCTCTGTTTGCGCTGTGTGTTCGATTCATTCCGTTTCATTGTCTATCCCAATTCGAAATTCTCGCTCGTTCGTTGTACTCTGCTCTTGGTTGGAAGTTATTTGTTGCATACCCGTGGTATCGCATCGGCGCGCATATTGTTATTGTTCTGCCTTCGATTTGTTTTATACTGTCGATAAATTGATTATGTAAATTGGAAGAGAGGTTCACAGATGTGCGCAAACTTTCGCATTGGCGATCACAATCACAATTTCAATTGGTGACAGCACTAAAACTGGAATAGGCAAAATTTATATATTTGAAAAGAGGAAAAATAAAAGAAAAAAAGAGAGTGAAAAAAAACAAAACAAACAGATAACACAACCGAGTGCAACCGCTCGACACAATCGACACAACAAGAACTTTCAGTCGGAGTTAGTCAATCGTTCGTTCTTTCGTTGGTTGATTTGTTTTCGGTCGTTGATTCGTTCGTTCGTTTGGTGAATTTGTATCGAAAGTAGTGATGCGAAAACAAGCGAGCGAACTATGAAACTAAAACATTGACGAGTTGTGTGTGGTTGGCAAGTCTTTGTGGTCGGTGTGCGGTATTTTGTATGTTGTGTTTTCGTTTGATTTATGTTGATGCTGATATTGTGTG
This sequence comes from Sitodiplosis mosellana, assembly GCF_009176505.1. Lineage (NCBI taxonomy): Eukaryota > Metazoa > Arthropoda > Insecta > Diptera > Cecidomyiidae > Sitodiplosis > Sitodiplosis mosellana. The sequence continues at coordinate 7,232,820 of NW_022601467.1, read as the reverse complement.
TGCCGTTTGCGGGTATTTTCTCTCTCTCTCTCTCTCTCTCTCTCTCTCTCTGTGTGTGTGTGTGTGTGTATTGTTAGCTCTATCGCGCGCGCGAAAGCGACAGAGAGAAGCAGACGAGGCGGCAAGAGAGCAAAGAAGACGACGCGGGCGACCACTTGCAACTTTTCCTCCGTTTCCAATTTGGCGAAATAACTATTAAACAAGTTTTGTGTATTGGTTTTATTATTTCTGTATTTCGTTCGCATTCCGATTGTTTGTCAAAATAAGCATTTCGGATTGGAATGTCGGTGCTTCGCGTTTCGCATTCTCCAAAATTTAGGCTTTTTCGGAGATGCGAAAGCACAAGGGAGCTTACACAATTCTCTTTCTCTCTTTCTGCCTCCTCAACTCCACTCTTCCCCTTTTTCGCACTCATTTTGATGCTACCGAATAGCGAAATACTTTTGGCCAAACCATTTTGGTTGCATACCGCTTTTACAAGGAATGCACATATTAGGCAAACTATTAATCCCGTCATGTTTCAAGTTTTGTGTGCGCAATCAGCCCCGAAATGCCCAATTTATTGAGAGAAAGATAGGGAGCGAGCGGGCGATGGAACGAGAATTGTTTCGGTAAAACGGCTGAAGAGCATAAAATATATGAAATAGGTTAATCTGCAGTAACCACGAATCAATAAAGAATATACAGAGCGAGGCCTTTATGCGCCACCCCGATTATGCTTTCATTGAACAACAAAACAAAACAAAACAATAATAACACATGCTTCAAAAACATAATGGCGCGCTTACATTTGTACATTGGAACGACCGACCGACCAACCAACACACCACAACGGCCAACATTCGCCATACAACCGATTTCAGTCGCATTCTTTTTGCTTGTTGCGTGCTGCTAATAATCGTCGTTGGCGTTTATATTGATTTCAATAGATTCTTACGTTTCGCCCCATTCCTCATTGTTTCCGATTTAGTTTATCGGAATTGCTACACTCACCGAGAGAGCAACACGATAGAACGACAAAATGTGAAAGGGAAAAGAGGGAACGAAATCCTCGTTTAATTTTTGCTGGCCGCCGTGAACATTTGTTGCGCTGGTAACAGGCGAATGCATAATTGTATAATCATTGACTGATGACCGTTGATATCGGTCGATTTATTGATACTTCCTATTTTGAGGGTACACGGGCCGAATCTCCTTCCGCCATTCCCTTGAAACATTGAACAACAATTATTGTTATTAATGATTGTTTGTTTTCCATTTTGCCCTCGACTGTTCGGTCACGTCATATAAAACATGAGCGCTCGTTTGTACGTTCAATCCACATGGATAACGTGAAGCAGATGAAAGTTGCTCTCGTGTTCTTCATAATTTTTCAATTATTTCATGTGAAAGTTTTTAATTTGCGTTTGAAATGTTTGTTGTGCTCATTTTTTTAGTTGTTTGAAATTTGATGCTATCGAAGTTAAAACACAACACTCGCCGCACCAAACATGATGAGGTCAAGACAGCTTGTGTGTTCGATCATCAAAACCACGAAAAGTTCCTCGTAGGCACTGGATACAACAAACCAAACTAACTTTCCAATTTTCTTTTTTTAACATCATGATTATATTACCCACTTTCGAAAGTTGTGCGCAGTTTTTCTCTTCTTCTTCTTCTTCTTCTTCTTCTTCTTCTCCGGATTTGATTTCGAACATTGGATAAGCATTAAATTATCCAATTTATGGAGTAGAATTCAATTGGTCGAAAATATTTTCATTTATACATTATTTTTCTCTTCTCCATTATGTTGATTTAATTGGTAACGCAAATTAAATTCATTTTTCTGTTTCTGGCAATTATACAGCTTCGTCGTAATGTTTATTTGGTGAGCTTTTTGTTTTGCTGTCACTTATAATAAGCTATTCTGTTGCGTGGTAAATACAAAAATGTACGTTTCCACCGAATTTTTTGTGTGTTTTAATCAAACATGAAACTGGCAATGTGGCACAAAATGCTTGCGGTTCGGAGGCAGAAATACGAATTATTTTCAATGATTTTTTCTCTCCTTCTCGGTCTTCCTTTCTCTCTCGACATAGAATGTTAAAATTCGGTGAAATTTAATGAAAAACTGTCCGAGAATTCATTAAATGGTTTTTTGTTTTTGTTTGTGTTTGAGAAACGTCATCACCAAATTATATTCCATTGCCATTGTTTAACTCATTAGTGATTAGTATTCGTTTCGAAAATGATGTAAATTAGGATAGAGGGAGAGAGAGAGAGAGAGAGAGAGAGAGAGAAATCAACCGGATCATGCACAGTGACAGTGCATTTTTTGCATGTGTCCCTCAATTTTGACAACGGAAATCCAAAATCGACTAAAACCAAAGAGAATGTACAAATGTTGCTTAATTTCGTTAATTCAACGCCATTAACAGCATTGGTTTTTCTATTTGCCAAAGTCTGTGCTGGTGGTGTTGCTGTTAATTTTTTTCCATCTTCTGCTTCTTCTTCTTCTGCGGAACATAACAAATGATTCCATCATACAATAATTTGTTGGCGTTTTATGTGCCATGTGTATATTGTGCATCGCGTTTCGCTATTGTTATTTATGTTTTTGTCTCACCCTTTGCTTGTTCCATTTGTTCCCGTCCATTCGGGCACAAATACTAGCACCACACACACAGCGAGAGAGAGAGAGAGAGAGAGAGAGAGAGAGAGAGAGAGAGAGAGGGAGAGAGAGAGAGAGAGAGAGAGAGAGAGAGAGAGAGAGAGAGAGAGA
>NW_022601467.1:7173895-7230049 GCF_009176505.1 Sitodiplosis mosellana | reverse complement strand
AGAGAGAGAGAGAGAGAGAGAGAGAGAGAGAGAGAGAGAGAGAGAGATGATTGGAATAGCTGACTGTGATGGCATACACAGTAGTAGTACACACATATACAAAATGAATACAATATATTGTTCCGAGGGATGAGCTGATTATTTTTGTACACTCTAATAAAATAGACCAATTTTTCATTTACCGAAAAATGTCTAAAGAGCTCAACTTTCATATCTCATGGAAGAAACCATAAGAAATCAGTGTAAGTGCAGACGATTAATACTTTTTGGTAGCTTTCGCTTCTCGCTTCCTCTTCTATCGTCCCAAAATCCATTGTCTTGCTCTTCTCCTTATCGTCGACAAAAATGACGAAGAATGAACAGAGAGAAGAAAAAAATCAACATTCACATTGCACAAGTGAAGCGTTGTTGGCGCAATAAAACGAGCGAGCGAGCGAGCGAGAGCGTGTGTGTGCACATTACGCGAACGCAATGAGAGAACGAGAGAATCATATTTCAAACATTTACTTCCTTTTGCGCGAGACATTGCAAAACATTAATAATAACAAGTAGCGAACAACATTTTCTGCTCTGATTACAAAACAAAATGATTAATTATTTCTTAATATATGAATGAATGGCAACTCTCAGTTGAATGTTAGCAAGCGAACAGAGCATCGTGCGCGCAAATGAATTGGGCGAGTGAGCGGACAAACGAGCTACTGAACAACAGACACCAAATAACTATAGAAAGGGACACGAAATACACACACTTTGTATGACGTTCAGCATCAATGTGAAAGGAGCTAGCTCTCGGTGTTGTCCACAGTCACAAGCCATGTTACCACTCGGTTTAATGGCACACATTCATACCAATATATTTTACACATGGTTTTTCGTGCTCTTCTTCATCTATCTGCAGCATTCATGCTTACTACTACTACCGAAATGCCTTTGGTCGCCGCATTTTCCCGTAACGCTTCTCTATTTTTCCACCAAAAAAAAAAAATTAATGCGAAAATAAAGTAAAACAAAAGACCAGAAAATTTACCATGTTGTTTGGCGAACTCGTTCCCATGCTCTCTGGTCCCTTTCGTTTCGTACACAACAGTGTACTGACTTTTTGGGGTCCATGATAAAGATCCACCTAGACTTTTGATTTATGACAATAAAAAAATGCAGTTGTCGACCGAGTTGTATACAATGTCATCGCATACACAAGCACATACACACTCACACGAACCGTACCTGCTCAATATGAACGTAAATGATGGAACGCAGTTTCGACACGGTTTCAATGTTATGAACTCAACGCGGACTTTTCCTTGTGGCATCAAGACGACTTACCATCGACAACGCGCCCATGCAAACGAGAAACACTCATAGAAAAGCGCGAATGCGAAACAAAAAAAGTGAAAAGCGAATGCTGCAAAATATTAAGTGCAGTTTTCGCGGCTCAATGTGCACCACGCCGTACAGAATTATCGCCTTTATGCTAGCAGTTTCAGCGCTGTTTAAATTGCAGGGAATATTTAACAAAACAAAAATGCTTTATTTGCACCATTGCACAAAAATTAAAAATCCGTCATCATGTGAATCAACGAAAGTTGTGCCAACGATGGAAATAATTTCTATTTTCTTTCCCTTTCCATCTCTCTCACTTTCGCTCATACTTCTTTTTCGCATCTTTTCACATTCAATAAGCCGCTATAATTCCGTGTGAATATTTAGCGTTCGCATTTTTACAACCCAAACAAATGCTGGAAGTGTGTCGACAGTTTTGTCGTGCCACTCGTTGTACAAATACTGCTTTTCAATTCAATAAATCAATAATATTTTCTCTCACCGTTTTTTTCTTCGTCTGGGTGCAACATTTCAAAGATCATTAATATGGTTACGCATAAAAAAATCGTATGTATCACCGTGTCACAAACAGCTGAGGAACGGAAAAGGGGGAAAATAACAACAACAGCAGCAACGGCAACGGCGACGACGACGACGACGACGACGACGACGACGACGACGACGACGACGACGACAACAAAGAAAAACCTCGACGGCTCTCGAAACAAGTGACAATAAATACACACGGCACGTTATGAGCGTATGAGTAGGAAAGACACAAGAGTGTAATGCGTCAGCATATTATTATATATATTATTCTTTTGTGGCGGTAGCGCATCCATGCAACTTCCATGTTAGCACCGAGCATCGAATTGAGACATTCCTACATGACACTCGTTTTTTCTATACATTTCGTGATAAAACATGAAATGAAAAACGAATAAAAAGAAAGTATGCATAAAGAAAACCACTTTTGGCTTGCAGAAAAGATGGATCTATATGCTATCGTATTATATGTTGAATTTTTGTTATTGCTACTACTATTTCGTATTATTATCGTTATTGATACTGTTGTACGGTTAGAAATGCGATGACGTGAAGTGTGTTTAATCTTTACATCGTTACTTACTCGATGCACAGCAAAACTGAGAGAATAAAAAAGAGAAAAAAAAAACGTTGGGAAAAGGCAGGCGAAAAGATGTGTGACACACACACACTCACGAAATGACATATTTCAAGTATTCATTTCTGAATGAAAGTGCTGGCAAATAAAACTGATGTACATGTACAGTAAGCGAAATTGAATGCCCGCAGAAAAATGCGCCGAGTAGGAAACGAAGGGAAATTTATTTTAATAATCTGTAATTTTATCAATTCCATTTTTACTGTGTCGTTGAATGATAAATGGATTTGCTGGTTTTGTTGCCTCAAATGGAAACCCTTTCATTCGATTTCGATGAAAAGGAAAAGCAGAACAAAAAAAGAGGAATCATGAGAAGAGCATGCGAAAAAAGCGTAGTAAAATCGGAATATACACCTAGTTTTGTTTATGACAAATATTATGTTCGTATTTGCATAAGTCTCTTTGCGTGAAGTAATTTAAAACATCAGAGAATGTTCGCCTTTGTGTGGTTTTTTCTCGTTCTGTTGTTGTTGTGTGTAGCTGTGGCTGCTTTTGCATCAAACTTACATTTATTTGGTCTGCCATAAACATACATATGCTTCGTTCATTTTCCGTCAATGTTTCTGTCATAGTCTTTGTGCTGTTTATACGATTCGCCAAAATTATTTATTATTACTTTGCCATCTATTCTGTTTTCCCCTTTTCTTTCTGTCTTTCTTTCACTTTGCTGCGGCATTAAGCCCGAAACCGTATAGACTCTATCATATTTTAAACAGACGATTCTCTGTATGGAATGAATGGAGATTATGGCTCTTTTAAATACCGCACATACTTAAATTGAAATCCTTTTCATTCAACGTCACCATTTTGATATGGCATTTGTGGATATACACGCACTTAAATGCAAAATTTGTAAAATACACAACGTAGAATTGCCAAAGCACATATATACGTTCGGAGAATTACGAAAGAGAGAGAGAGAGAGAGAGAGAGAGAGAGAGAGAGAGAGTCTTAGTGCCAGAGTAAAACGAACGAAACGAGCAAATAAACAGGCAAAAGCACTTTGTCGCTTCGAGATTCTATATTATGCGAAATATACCCGAATGCCGTGCATGTGATATGTGTGTGCAATTTCCGATTGAGTCATATTAATCTAATCGAATGGCACACAACTGTCGCAAATGGGATTTCAACTCCACCCACAACCCAAAATGCGCTCGCCACCGCAACCGGTCGAGATGAATTTCGCTCATAAAAAACCTACAATTTTAACTTATATAAATTATAAATGAATATTGCAGATGAAATGACACCGAAAAAGGGTGAGAGTAGGGAAGAGAGAGTGTGCGTGTAACCAATAGAGAAAATGCCGTAAAGGAAACCAATGCGTTGGTAATATGAGTGATGCCTTGATATAGAATTGGTCATGTGTTGCCATAAAAAACACTCATTTTCATTTAAGCTGTTGGTCCGTTATCTGCCGTTTAGTGTTTCCCGATGCCGAAAAATCGGAAAACAAATGTTAAAAAGACATTGCCGAACCAAATTGATGATATAGTGTGCATGCATATACCCATCCATCCATATATATGTCTATTACGATTGCCGATTTGTGCGCCCAAAATTTTGGTTAAGGTATATTTTCTCTCTCTTTTTTTGCGCCGATTGTGTCGATATATTCGTGGAAATTGCTTCGGTCTGTTTGGATTTCATTTTCCTCATAATTGCACAGAGCAAAAATGCAAGAAATTCCGAGCTGAGATACATGTGTGTGTGTGGAAGCGAGTATCTTCCACGTATTGGATCGTTCGGATTTAATTCGACCCCCGGTTTTTTATTTCAATTGAGAATATGTGTTGCGTATAGGTGTATATTCGATTTATTCGATTTCATCGAAGCGAAGCAGAATAAGAAAAAAAAATATCCGCTTTCAAGACTTATTCAACTACACGGCTTAACATAAAAGAAATCGCACGAATTTCTTTTTCTTCTTTTTTTTCATCACAAGATTAGATCGCTCTTTCTCTCTTCTTGCCTCTTCCGCTCTCTCACTCATCTTGTCTACACTTTTAAAATTAATTAGATTTGTCCAAAGCAGGCAGAAAGTAATGCAAAAAAAAGGTTTGAGTACATCATTTCAATCTTTCTCACCGCCTCAAATATTATTCCAATGAAAATAAACCCCTCAATATATAGAAATACACACGATAAATGAATGCGGCAGCAATGCCAAAATTGTGAAGGCACATCAAGTCTCCATCTAGAAATTGAAAAGTGGTGCAGATTTCATCGATGCATGCCAATCCGAAATGTAATTCCACTTTTTTTTCGCACCGCGCGCACATATATTCAATGTTCGCCCTGAGAGACGACCGTATGAAAAGACAAAGAGAGAGAAAGAGAAAAATCTCCCTAAAGTCATCCATTCAACGTTAACCCTCTAATGCATTAATTTTTCCCAGGGCTGGGAGTACTGGTACTTCGTTGATTTTTGGCCATAGATAATTAAAAAAATATTCATAATCCTGGATTCCTCATGGTTTAGTCAGAAAATGCGATTGACATAAATCATAGAACAATAAAATCCATTGTTTAAAAGTGTCAAAAATGTGTCTAATTTAGAGTTCGAATAATTTATTTTGTCAAATTTTTGTTCTTGCACACATTTTTGTTTATAACTTTACAATCACACTACATAGACAAATATTGCCAAAGACAAAAATAAAAAGAGAACATTGACGAATAAAAATTCTCTTGAAGCAATATGATCCGATGTACGGTTTACGTTCTACAGGCGTTCAAATGTGGCCCGTCTAGAGGCGGTTGTATGCATAAGAGGGTTAAGATTTCAATTGCTTTCGATATAAAGTCCAATTTTGCAAAAAGAGACGAAGAAAAATACAAATTGCACGTATGTTTATAATAAGTTTCTCAGCGATGCGAATACACTGAACGGCTGAACGGCTGAGACTCATTGTATTCATTATTGATGAAAACGACACACCCGATTATACGCAAATAGCTCCATCGAGAGTGAACGTTTTCTTCTCTCTCTCTCTCTTTTTATTTGATTTTATTTTATTGCGCGCATTTTCACTGAAGGATGAACGAACGAAACCGTGACAAAAGCAACATTTGATAATGTTGAACCGCAATTCATCCCCTTTTTTTTCTTTTCTCTGAATTACACCCCAAAAAATATCACAAGAGCGTCTTAATAGAGAAAAAAATAACTTTCACTGTCGCACAGTAAATCAAATCTACACTTGGAATTATCGCAACACGAAAAAAAAAATAAATTCGATAACGCACTCATGGAACACTCAACTTTTTTTTCCTTTCATTCATTCTCTTTTTTTCTGCTACTCTCTTGTTGGAAATCAATCGAAAAAAAGAGCTTCACTGTAACAAATCAGACAGAAATTCCAAACATGCAAAGAGAAATGATTATGAGCCTTTGAAGACCGCACATATATCTCTGTGTATGTATGTTGGTATCCTTGGGCGGTCAAAGCAATCAAAGTCCAAGTAGCACCTGAATCCAAGTTGAATTGAATATATGGCACGTCTCATGACCGACAAAAATGAAAACCAAGACATGAATATCACTTGAATGTGAGAGAAAAGTTTTGCTTTTCTTAAGATAAAAAAAAAGAGAAAAATAAGTGGAAAATCAAAACGAATAAAAAATCTATTAGCAATCAGTAGAGCGATATGGCATCCGTCTCCATTTCCACTCATCATTCTACGGTCAATCAATTCGCTGTACATCCTTCACATTCACGATTATTTGGGCGTTCAAGTCGATGAGCACGCTGTGGGTTATTCAAGATGCGAGAGGAGACCGTCGTTGCCGTTATCGTCGCCATCACCATCACAGTAGCAACAGCAGCCGCTTCCATACACTCACCAGAAACAAAATTAGAAGAAAAAAGATTTAAGTTCACCCGACAATAATTTTCCAGATCTGCACAACATGAATAAACAGAATCGTGTAATTTATGGCCTATGCAAACCATTAACGAGAAAGATATAAAAATTTGGCGCATAGCGAAGAGACAGCATCGCACCGGGCGCGCTTGTTATACACACGAATGAGGATGAAGAATGGCAAAAAAGTCGAAGTGAAACGAGGAAAAATTGGCTCGTGCAAATCACGGAGAGAGAGAGAGAGAGAGAGAGAGAGAGAGAGAGAGAGAGAGAGAGAATCAAAGAAAAAGCACGGCACACAAAAAAGTGAACTAGAAAATGGGAAATAAAACTCACGAGCCATTAGCATTGTGTGTAGTATCGAGTCGAAAGAGGGTTAGTAGTTTCGTCGTCTTTGTGGATTTTGTCAGTGAGAGACAAGCGAGTTTTCCGCTAGCAAAACTCACACATCATACCACCATCATGTCGTATAGCTAGAGCAAAAGTGCACCACATTAAAATGACAATTTGGCGTGATTTATTCGGCGATGTTCATCGCGTTGTTGTTGTTGCTCTTGTTATTTCTGTGTGTTTATTTTTTTTCTCTATTTGCGTCTTCCGTTTCCCGTCCCATTTAATGCATCGTTTTCTTTTAAAAACAGCTTCTTATGCGCTTTTTTCTCGTTTGCTCCAGTGTCTGTTTTCCGCGGTAATTTTCAGCGTTTTTATTCGACGATGACTACTAATTTAATCGTAGTCAAAGTTAATAACCATAATCTGTCGAAATTAGTGCTTAAGTGAATTTTAATGTAATTCGATTTGAGATAATAGTTCGTGTTCGAAGATAAATTTTCCGTACAATTAATTTGATGTCCATTAAAGCTGCGGGTTGATGGGGCGAATGACGATGTTAGCCGGATTTTCACTTTGGTGCATCTTCTACACTGTCATTGTCGTCGCCGCCACCACCACCACCACAGCCACCATTATCAGCACCGCTGTCAAGATACGCTTACGCTCTGCGACACACTCTCGCATATCACGTACAAACGGATGTCGCAAAAATTAACGAATTCAATTGATCATTACTTAATGAGAATATTCATTAGGAATCGAACAACGTGAATAAGTCAAGAAAAAGCAAGCGAAAAAAAAAGTTGCTGCGGGATTAGCCTGAATTGCAAGATGTTGTCATTTAAAATTCCAATTGATTTGCATCAAATTATTCATTGTCTTTTCATTTTAATTTCCTTCACACACACACAAACACACACACACCCATTCTGATATCGGTTGTCACCAACATCAAAGTTTCTAAAAAGGTAAAATATTACGTGCGGAGAATCGGCTAACGTCGTGCACGAATACAAATTCAAATAGACTTTTTAATTAATTTTCAGATGTTTAATTTATACCTAAGACTGAGCGTGCTACGCCCCGTCCAGACAAATTGTCATAACGTGACAAAAAAATAAGGGAAAAAGAAGACGAAAATATCAAATGAGGCACATGAAACTTTAAAAAAAGAGAAGTCAACAACATGGTCGAAGCTTGGACCTTTTGCTTTCGTAGACAGAATATTTTGCACTCGTACAGTAGGTATAACAATCTTGGTGCTGCTATCGCTTTCTTCGGTCGTTCTCCTTCTTTTCCCAGCCATACTTTTTCTTCTTCATCGCTTGATTCGAATAATCATTTTTTAATGTTCGATATTCGATTCTCGTCTTTTTCGTTTTTGGTCCGGTTCTTCCTTTAATGATTATTGCTTTATTTCGGGACACAATGCGGTGTATGGACTCGGTCACCGAAAGGAGAACAGCGACATAAAAAAAGTGTGCATATGTGTGTGTGTGTGTATGTGATAGTAGGAATGATATGAAATCTAATAGGTTTCCTTTCCTTTTCATTTCGATTCATTCGAGCGAATCAAAGAAACAAAATGAAACGAACACTTTTTTCGGTTACGTTGCAAAAACGAAACGACGGACCATGAATCAAGGATCGATATGTGTATTAATGCGTTAGAAATTGTGCACGCATTCACGGGTGTAAATGTGACTGCTGCTGTTGTGTATATATACACAGAGGCTGTGGGGCTTCCCAAAATGCGAAAATATTTCCGAAATTCCGATTTTTCACTCTAACAATACGCCATCAAGGTGGGCACTTGGACGACGGCGCTATATTTCGAAACAAATGGCGGTCGGCTGTTTTACGGGATATACATTTCTCTTTTTTTTCTCTTTCTCTCGTTCGACCGCTTGTTCGGTTTTTTTTTCTCGTTTAAATGTAACATGAATTGCCTCATATGGCATAGTCCGGAATACGGTATGTGTTCATAACGGTTAGAAGCTGGCGTTGTTGGACACTTGGCAACGAGTAGTTTGATGGAGTATAGTTTTTTCACCGAATGAACAGAAGAAAAAAAATTCTGCGCCCGTTTGGTAACTTGAAATGTCATCGAAATGCTCTTACACACTGAACACATCTAATACATGTTCAATTCCCTGTGTATGTGTGTGTCGTGTCGTTGTTGCTATTTTTTAGGAGCTTTCTCTCAATGAGCCACTCTCACGCACCAATATTCCAAAAATGTTCAGATTTTGAATTTTTCATGTAGAATCGCTTTCTCTTTTCTCTTGTTGTTCGCATCGGAATGCTTTTAACTATTTTCAGTGTGAGTGAATACGCTCTTTCGTTGCGTTCAATTGGAAAATGAAGGAAAAATTGAAAAAGCGGAAAAAAATAAAAAACGAACGCAACAACAAAAAATTATTGAAGATGAGAGAAAAAAAAGCGAGCTCGATAGACATGGAGATGGAGAGGGTTTGGGATGGGAGCAAAAAAATGCGATGCGTATATATATTGGCACGAAGCTATTTACTGGTGTTTTTGTTTGGCATTCATCGTATGCTCTGCATTACAGAGTAAATTTTCAAAAAGCAAATACACTGTGAGGCAAAAACAATAAAAACCAATAGTAGTGTACATGGAGCCCGGACAGTGCAGTGTGGATGATGAGAAAACACAGCGAGCGAAAAGCGAACACGAATAACGGCCAAACAATTTTGATCACAACGAACATTCTTGCAACGGTAACACAATGTGTTGCTTACTGTGTACGATGTACATGTGCGTGTGTATGTTAGCATCAACAACGGCTGCTCTGATTGAAGAAATTGTTTTCAGTGGATTTGCCGAGAGATGAAACAATAAAATTATGAAGCACTTATTTGCAAAGCATTCCATCCCATCCCATCGCTCATTCAACAATCCAATCCATTCAATTCCAGTGTGGCAAAACATTGTGGCTCTTCTTCCAATCCATAAACTAATTTTAATCGATTTACAAGCGTCGCTTCCTCTCAATTCGCATGGAAAATCATTTCGAAATTTCTGTCATTATTGACACATCGGTTCAAATAAACCTCTTAAATTGATTGAATGTTTCTATTAGGATTTCACGACGTGGAGTGAAAATTGTGTGCAGAAACTTAATCCATGCCTAAGCAACGTGCCGTGCGCATTAAATGGAACATTTTCCGAAATTATAAAGAATAATGTATTTAGTGTCAGTTGTTATGTTTTCGATAGATGTGACTACGTTTTTGCATATAATTTGGTTTTTGTTCTTCTGTTCTCTTCATTATTATCATTGTTGCAATTCTTGAACAAAGTATGAAAAAAAATAAAATGTATTTTATTGGTTTCAATTCTATATCCACTTCGAATTCGGTCGGTAGGACAAGAAGAAGAAGAAGAAGAAGAAAAAGCGATAAGATGCTGCGAGCGTTTTGCGCATTTGGTGTCGGACGAGAAAATATGGCGAGAGATAGAATGTCACAGTTGACCTCATCTGCTCGTCGTTTTGAGAAAACAAAACGTTTCTTCCAGCGTTTCTAAAATGCAATTCAGACTTGGCTCTTCTCATGCGTCTCACTCACATTGAACGTTCGCTTTTTTTTTGCTCATGGATATGCATACATTTAGTTTGGTGAAGCTTTTTTTCTTCTTCTTCTCTTCATCTCTCGCTCACTTTTCCGTTCGCTTGCTGCTGCGTTCTAAGACAATCCTAGGCAAGATTAGAAAATAAAAGACCGCCAGCACTTTTCATCTGGTGACCAAATGGATGTTGCTCGGATACCATGCACTCACTTGCTTTTTTTGAGCTTCCATACACTGAATACATACGTATATAAGCTCATTCACCATATCAAAGTCCATGAAAAACAATGCGAACGAAGTGAAATGACGAGAGCAAAAAAAAGAGAAGGAAAAAATTTACCGACGCGAACAACGAAACGATAAATGATGAAGTGGCGAAGAAATGCTTTTAGCTAAGAAACATCAACATACACACAGCAACAAGCAACAACAGCAATAACAACAACGATGCCAATAATGGACGTTGAATGAGGCAGAGAGTGAGAAAGAGAGAAAGGAAGAAAAAAAGCACTGAAAATATTTTTTTTGGTGAAACCGCTGTAGAACTACACAGACAAACCACGCAATCTTTTTTTCTTCTCTCGCTTCCGAATGGTGTTGCTTTTTCCCCGATCTTGAATACATTCGTGCACCCCACATTTTTCGCTTCGAATCGACTTTTTTCTGGCCACTTTTTCTCTCTCTCTCTCTCTCTCTCTCTCTCAGAAACAAAAATGTACATCTATAATTCTTGCCGTTCGTTAGCTTTCTTTCGTTCTTTCATACACTGTCCGGAGGCTTCTATTTTTCGTTTCGTTCTCCGATTCTCTCTTTCGCTCTTCTCCCGACGCACTTTTATAATCGTCTATTCTTAATTGACTGGATCGCACTCTTCCATTGCACGTTGTAAAATGGCATTCAATTTGCTATGGTACACCACCGTTTTTGAAGATTATCTTTTAAGTGATTTTTGAGTTATGCAAAAAACCATGGGAACACAATTTTCAAACGAGCGATTCACCGTTCACTGTTTTATGGTATGGCATATAATCGGGATGTAACCAAAATAAAACAAAAAACGAATCGGGAGAATTTATTCATGATTTTTTGTCGCGACAATTTGATCTTTGTTGTTCTCGGAAACCAGTAATTCACAAACTATTTCGAACAAATTGTGGATACGCATTCCGAGAGATGCGGTGGATTGGAGGGATTGAGGAAGTTAACAAAAAAAATCGTTTCACATTGACTTTTTTTTACTCGTATCATAAATAATTGACTGAACTGTATGTGATCTTACCGTAAAATTTGATTGACGGTTATTGTAACAAACAGTTTTTTCCCTATTTTTTTCTACTATAATTTTCTTTTATCTTTTGAACATATAATTAAATTGCACATAAATCATTGGTTATAAACTACGACAAACATAATAATTCTATATTGTGATACTGTATTTAATAATATTTTTTTTTGCTTATTTTCCGATTAGTTTGTCGGAAGTAGATCATTCAAAAACACTTGAGAGCCACAATCAATCTTTCATCAATCGGTTGATTCATTAATATTTCTCATCCATTAGCATAAATTTTAGTCACGAATGAATTCTCATTTTTTCCCTCTCTCTCTCTCTCTCTCTCTCTCTCTCTCTATCACTTTCTATTTATATCTTTCTCTTCATCGAGTCACAAACGCCGTTCGATTGCAAATGGAATAAATATCAATTTGCTGTTGTTAATACGGCGCACACACTTCACAAAATCATATCAATTCCAAACCACTCACTTTTATCAACAACTCCTCCAATTCAGATCGGGCCAAATCCATTGAAACTTTAATTGATCGTTAAGCAGTCACTGAACATGATGGAAGCATTCAATGTTGAAAAAGTTTGCACTGATTTCGAAATAGCGTTGAATTCAAGGTAAATTGTTCGATACACAAGCGCGCTCGTTCACATACACAATATCATAAGTTTTGCTGTTTGTTGTTTACCATTTGAAAAGTCACTTATCAGTTTAATATTCTTTCTTTTTTTCTATTAAAAAAACCACTTGTCCGACATTATTTTTTCGGTTTATAAGTAGTTGCTGTCTCAATGCATTTTTCAAAAACTCCAAAATGATGCTGTCCCGGTAGAAAGAAGGACAAACAAACTGAGAGACAGAAAAAAAAGTGAAAACTCGGCGAGCTAAAGAGTCGAAAACACTGAGAGCGCAGTTCACACAGAACAACTATAATCCGACAGGTAGACTTTGATTACATTCACTGATACTCGCGTAAATGTTCGAATATCGAATGCACACGCACTCCGAAACCATGGAACAGAATACGCAAAAAAATATGAATCTGTGTACATCGCAATCGCTAGTCCAGATCAAACTGAAGACGAAATTCCATAGCTGAGGTGTTCGAGCGCTGCTGCCTCGGTCGTTCGTACGTTTGCTTGCTGTGTGTACGGTGTGTGCATATTGTTGGGGGGTTCTTTTCCCGTTAAGCTGTACGATATTGGGATGGCTGTTGCGATGTGGGCTTTTGTTGTTGGTTTAGATTTCGTTTCGTTTGGATGATATGGCCGAACATGGTATTGACAATGGTCGGTATTACAATCGTGCGTATGGCGCACTATACGCTCTCACTCGCACACACTTTGTAACATATATAAATTACTACCCCTTCGACTACAGATTTTCCCATTTTCGGTGTTTACTGTTTTCCATGCGAGTGCCAAACGGCACCGAGCATCGAGCTCCGGATCACCCTGTGACAAAACAATAACATTTCAATGCGACCGAATTTTAAACATGTTTCATATCCATTACGATATCAGCACGGTTTCAGGCTGGTTACAGTGAGTAACGGTTTTCGGCGACGACGACAGCGACAGCGACAATAGCGGCGGCGGCGATGGCGAAGGAGAAATAACTGCTGTTAAATACAGATCATGCGCAAACGCAACAATAATGCAGCTTACTCTTCTTTATTATTATCATCACCACACGGCACACCAAACACGGAACGACACACAGCTCCAGCACTTAAAGTGCAAATGATTCAACTCCGCATAGTATCCTTTTTATCGTCGTTTAGATGCTCTCTGAAGCCGTGTGAGCAAGGAGAATATTGCGGAACAGTAGCCCGGTACGCACATTTCATTTTTATTATTATTTTTTCTTCTCTTCTTTCGTCTTTGCTCTTCTTTTGGCCCGTTAAATCGAAGCAATGGTTATGTCTGTCATATTTTGCAGCATTGAAACGGATTTAAAATGCCTAACCAACGATCAACGTTCGATAACTGTTACCACACTGGATCCAAATCTTAAAATATCTCGCTGTGAAACGATGCTCCGGTTTTGCTTTCAGTATTCTTCTTCTCGCGCACCAGAGACGCATTGTTTTTTTTTCGCGGAATAAATACCGTATCGCAATGAAAATGGAATATTTGTCTGACGGCGGTGATAGTGAAACACCGACTGGATACAGACAAAGTGAATTGCTAAAAAAAAGCGTTTGGTGAGAAGAAACATACTTTTTTGTTGTGCACCAAATGATAAAATTCTCGTTTTTTTTCAGCATCTTTGGCCAAGCTAAAAAGTCGCCCAACAAACCCTGAAATAGAAAATTCATACAACTTCCTACATGAACAAATATATCAAATATCACGGACATGTTACTAGCACACACACATACACATTTTGGATGCTGTATCTAGCGTGTGCGGGCTGCTTTTCCATATACAATTGTTCTCATTCTCTCACTCTTTCATTTTATGTTGATAATAGGTTGTTTACAACTATTTATGTAGCTAACTATAAAAATATGATTATTACATTGTGGCTTTACGGAGAATGGACCAACGGCTCCTTGTCTTCATAGTACACGCAGCCAGCCAGCCATTCAGCCATCTAGCCAAACGGCCTAACAGACAATCAGACACATCCAAACACTCTGGCTGGCTGGCAGGCAGGCACGATTTACACATTTTCATGGTATTGTGTACATGTTCTCCTTCATTTGTAACGATTTTTCTCGTCGTTTTTTCTCTCTTCCTTCTGTTATTATTTCATTTTATTTTCTTTTTCGTTCTTTTTTTGTCATTATCATAACACAAAGACATCGAACAGAGAGAGAGAGAGGAGGGAGGTGGAGAAAAAAAGAATACCGTAAGATGAAAAAATAGACGTTTTAACACCATATAGAGAACAACAATAACACTGTCCATGCTTATGAAACATTTGTGTATTATCCACCCATTACATGGTCAAATGCACACACTTCTGTGCAAAATACGCTCCCGTTCTTGTTCTTTCTTACACACTTACTCACTCACCCACACTCCTACGTTCCATCGGCCTGTGTGTACTCAACGTCAGTACCAAAGTCTGAATGAGCTGAGCAAATACAAGATGAATAAAAAGGGAGGAAAAAAACTCGAAAAGGAATCTGTAGTGATGGAGCTTGAATGTCCAGCACATAAAATAGCAAATAAATTCGGTATACGATAAGATGCAACGAAGAAAATAGTCGCATAAAATGCGCTTACCATAAAACATGTGTATTCGAACGTGAGGCCAGGCGCGTACACAATTCAAACATGCATTAATACGAAGGTAAATGTCCATTGAAGAGAGCTGAAAGCGGCAATAACTACCAAAGAAAACATAGCAAACGATTAATCCGACGACAACGACAACGACGACGACGACGATGAAAAGGAAAAGCAGCCCACACACACCGTCCGGTCCGAACGAATACCGACAAAAAAAACCAAATAAATAGATAAAATACTTGGAGAGACAGAGAAAAAGTGAGTTGAAAATGAACAGAAAAAAAGGTCATCAAGAGAAAATGGAATGGTAAATTAGGAAAGTGCTAGAGAGAATGGGAGAGTCAAGCACACGGGGACGTGAGGATCACGATTACGAGATGAACAGAATTGATTGAACCTTTCTTGATTTGTTCAAAATGCCAGTGCATATAAAGCACCACATCGGAATAAGCGAACGGATCGAAACGGAACGACACCGACACACCAAAGAGAAAAAAAATGAGCTGATCGAAATGAATCGAAATAAAATGAACACAACAACAACAAAAATATATAAACAGATTCATACGACCATTACAAGCCGCAATATCTTTATCATTTCCATTGTCCAGTGTGCCATTTATTTTTATTACAATATCGGTATAATTCATATATACTCAAAAATGCTGTAACGGATATTCAAAATGCATTTTTAAGCGAACGATTCGATTCTATGCTATTATCCATGCATACACCACACACATTCATACCAAAGAGAAGAAGAATGAATGAGAGAGAGAGAGAGAGAGAGAGAACACGCAGCAGCCGGAGATATTTCGAATCGACAGATCAATAATATTGTCCGTTCTCATTTTTATTCAAAACTTTTCTGATTCTCTGCCGCTCTGCCGCTGTGCCGACTCCTTGCAAACCGGGCAGTGTTATTTTTTCTCTTCTTTTCTTCGCTTGCTCCTTTGTTCAACTGAAAATTTTGCAACAACAACACTATATATTCTATGGCCAGACGGAATTTCGCATTGTGTATAGAAATTGAATTTTCATAATCTTGGTCAAATATTGCGAAGCCGCAACGAAAATGATGATTTTCTATAGATTTTCAAAAGAAAAATCTAAAATTAATTTGCCAAAATGAAATGAATGGATATTCCATTCAACCACCGCCATAACCGCGCCATGTATTGGTTGGTGGGTGGGTGGGTGTGTATGTGAAAACGGCAAACGATGAAGCTCAAGAGGGCAAGCGTTATTATTTGGTGTGGCAGGGCGCTTGAACGCAAATCATCTGTGCCTTTGATGGCAGGGTTTCATTGAAAACAGTTGAGCGGTTGACACCGAAGAGTGATGTTGGTTTTATCGATGCATTCGTTTCATTGACAGCCGGCGTTAAACCACAGATTGAAATCTACTCTTTTAAACTTTTCCAATTTTTTTTTCTGCAGTGTGGGACCAGACGACCACTCGCATAATAAACACGGAAAATTTTCAGACAACATCGGAGCAATGAAATGATGTGCGCGTAACGTTTTTTTTTCACTCTCTCTCTCTCTCTCTCTCTTTCTCCTACAAACGTATGTGTTAGCTCATGCGAGAGAGTTCAAAACATATGAAAGCATCATCATTTGAGATCGAGCGAGAGAGGACAGAACAGAACAGAACAGAAAAGTTGAGAGTTAAACTGAAAAGAATCAAAGTTTATACGGTGACCTTTTTTGCGGATGCAGACATAAACGTTCTTCCAACCATTGTATAATAACATGGTAATTTGTATTTTCCTTTTCATGTGTTCGTTTTTCGGTTGCTTTTTTGTTTTTGTCAAATGAAGAGATATGAAAAATCGTTACACTTTATTGGGTTTTGATCAGGCTCCGAATCGATGCACAACCAGATCGAAAGACAGGAGAGCAAAAGGAGAAAAAAAAGGCAAATTGGAGCCAGCGAAAAAAATGAATGAACGAACACACACACAGAGAGAGATAGAAAGGGAAAAACACGTTATATTTTTTTATGTATTATACATGACTTTGTCCTCGCTTTTGCATATATTACATTTAAAAATTATGTAAACGAATGGGGCGAAAAGTCGATATGCTTTTGCAAAAAGGATATGAAGAGATTCGACACGATGTCATGTTTATGACATTCCTATATGTCCTCTTTACCTCTTAATTTTCGCTTTGGACTCCATACATTTTTTTTCGGTGCGTTGGAATGATAAAATGCCATGTGATTAGAAAAAAAGGGAGATTGTGCTGAGCAACGCAGAGATCAACGAAGAGGTGGAGAGGGAGACAGCGAATCAATGTGCTCGATTGAAGCACGATATGAAAGTGAAAGAGGTCATTTGTGCGCATATTTACGGCCACGGACAAATGCTCACACACACACACACACACACACACACACACACGCTTTTTGATTGGAAAAATACCAAAGAAAATGCTCTCCGAATATGAATAATGAATGCGATATTTTAAAATGAAAGTCAAATCAAGTTGGCCTCTGAACAGAAGTCGTAGGGCCAGCAAAGAATGGAGGGCCAAAGATTGCGATAGATAAGAGATCTAATGCATACAAAAACTCATCCATACCAAACACACACACACACACACACACACACACAGAGAGAGAGAGAGAGAGAGAGAGAGAGAGAGAGAGAGAGAGAGAGAGAGAGAGAGAGAGAGAGAGAGAGAGCGGGAGAAAGAGAGTATACCATATCATATTTGAATTCTATAAATTATTCATATTGTGCTGTTTATTATCGAGAATATCGAAATACAATTTCATTTGGCAAACGTTAAATATTCCAGCGATTCATTGAAATGCATAAGTAATACATGAGCCTCGGGATATTTTTTTGCTCTCCGAATATTTGGGCAATTAAACAAATTTGACCATTTTCGTTGTTGTAAATGGAATCATTTCTGGTTTTTATTGTTGGGTTCGGTATGTTTGCGATGGAAGTCAGTCCGACTTGGTTGCAGCAGCAGCACTTTTGTTAGCGATTGCCTTTTGGTCAGGGTTCTTCTTGTAGATCGACACATTCAAATATGTAGCAAATGCCAACCAGCCAACGTACGGAACGAAAAGAAGACCAGCCACTTGATTGATACGTCCAAATGCGTAGCCGCATGCTGCAGCCGATGCCGTTAGCGCTACTATTTCAATGGCACTCTGTACAAAGAATATGGATAAAACGAAAGGGAAAAAAAACAACATAAATATATATAAATAGATAGATAGAGGGAGAGAGAGAGACTCAATAATATTATCAGCAGTGCAATTTTATGGCGATTACAGTAATAAAAACTTGATCGATGATATAAAATGAAGAGTAATTTGATTATGGGCGATTGTACAATATGTGCGGTGTATTTTTGTTGGTTCCGTTCATTGTTCAGAGGTACGTACTCAAGCTGAATACACACCACAGTACACTCACACATACGCATGTACGTACATTCGTCCATTACATACCCATTTTAAAGAGTGATATTTGAAAAATATCGGTGTCCATGCCCAATTCAATGCCATTTGATTGGCATATAATGCTAATGCGACTTGAGCAGTGCGATCGAATCCTCTGCCGGTTGACAGTAATTCGTCAAAAACTCTGAGAAGAAAGAGAGCGAGAGAGAGGAAGAGAGAGTTAAGAGAGTTTTTTTATCAGCATTTGTGTAGAACAACAACAACAACAACAACAACAAAAATAAAAATAAAAATACTCACAGATAGGATGCATAACCGATGCCGCAATAAATGCTGGTCCAGGCAGGTGCAAATACATAATTCGGTGGATTCCATTTTGGTTTATTTAATGAAGCGAACCACGGTTTTAAATTGTTTCGCGTTATTACACTTCCCAACCAACCGCCAATATTCGGTATAACAACCGCAGCAACTACTTTTAAATATTTGCTTGTATTTAAATCGCTCATTTTTTCTACTATTTTTTTTTGTTTTTTAAATTTATTCACTTGTGATGAAAACGACTGATGATTGCTGAATAGCAATAACGACGAATCAAAAAAAAATCCCAAAGATATTGAGCGAAAAAAAATTAAACGCAAAAAAAAACTCTTCTGGATTGAAAGAGAAAAAAAATTCGAATGTTGATAGGACGAACAATAAGCACTGACTACTTAACGTCACAGTGACAGTTTAACAAATGTCTATACGGCCGCTTCACAAATACTCAGGCCACTTTTACATGTGTATGAAAGCAGCTCGAAAATTGTTGGACCAATTGTGTGTGCGGTGTGCGTTCACGACACGACAAATTAATCAACAACTATTTGTTGGTGTTTGTGTATGTGTGCTTAGGAGTGTAGAGCGAGCCGAGCTCACATTTACTGCATTGTTCGCATCGTTGGTTGTTTGTTTGTAAATCGGCGAAGTGGGAGAACGAGA
The DNA here is from genome assembly GCF_009176505.1 of Sitodiplosis mosellana. Taxonomy (NCBI): domain Eukaryota; kingdom Metazoa; phylum Arthropoda; class Insecta; order Diptera; family Cecidomyiidae; genus Sitodiplosis; species Sitodiplosis mosellana. The sequence goes on along the minus strand of NW_022601467.1, from coordinate 7,210,814 downwards.
GAAATAGAGATCGAGAGTAATGAACGCCACAGTCAACAAGCGTATGATGGAGTGAGATAGACAAATGCTATGTACTATTCAAGTTTCTTTTGTATGAAATCATGTGATTATTGTTTGATTTCGACAACAAATATATCAGTACAACTCTCTATCTCTCTCTTTTTCTCTCTCTCTTTCTCTGGTTCTCTATCTGTCCGTACACATGCCTCTATGTTCTTGCTTTGGCAAACCACAGGCAAACACAAAATATAATGAGGGACCTCCATTGACATTTAATTTTTGAACATAGTCACTTTTAGACTGCGTTTGACGTCCACGACAAATTATTCCATTGGTTTTCTATTGTATATATATATTATTTTTCGTTGTTTCAACCAACCAAAAATTGATGTGCCCCGGTGAAGTCTAGACAATTGTTTACGCAAAACCGATCATATTACCACCCTCTTCGCAAAAAAGAAAATTATCAACCGATTGAGCGCAATGTGGCTATCAGACAGAAGAAAACAAAAACGAAATAGAAAGACCAAAGGAACAAAAAAAAATTACGCCTGTCAACATACTATATATACCTACGATACACATTTCGAAATGATAAATACCACTTTAATGCTCATTGGAATGCTCATTGGAATGTTAGCCAAAACCTTTCACGTGGCCCATAGTTTTCGGCTGCTAGGCATAATTATGTTGACCTTTTGGCCCATTACAAAAGAATAAAGAAATCAGAGCAATTAATTTTCAGTGGCACTTTCAACGTTTGTTAGATCGTTTGCCACTGGGCTCGATCTCCCTCTCTCCCCTTTCATTCTCTCGTTGACAGAGACAGTCAAGACTTTCCAACTGTGTTTGATGGCTCAAATGGTGTTTTTTTTGCCAATGGAATAGATGACTTGGTCGTCTATTGTTCACGATTACAAAGAGTGGATCACAAGCACATTCAATCGGATTTAAAATACGTTCACAGGCCATCAACGTAATTCAAAGTCTACCACCATCAATGGCATTCGCTTTGGGTTGATTTGAAATTTACAAAATACTCTCGTCTAATGATTGTGTGAGTGTGTTGTACTTTTTTCCATCGAACCTAGTTTCTGTTGCACTGGACATGGAGAGGAAGAGAGAGATAGAGAGAGAGAGAGAGAGAGAGAGAGAAAAAGAGAGAGAGAGACATTCCTGTGGCATTGAGGAGATGCCAAACGGTTGACAGAGCAACTATTCGTGCACTCACAGCACACGGGATAATGTAATAAAAATGAAAAATTAGTGAAGACCGGTGGAACATAAGTGCATTTAGTTGATCAAAAAAGGGAAACAATGGCCTCAAACGGATAACTGATAACACATTACCGGGTGCCAGGTTCATTGCAACTATTCCGTGATGACCGCATACACACACACACACATATACACAGAGCGGTCAACGAGCGCTCGTTCGTTCGTTCGTATGCGAACATGTTCGTTTGTTCGTTCGTTCGTTCGTAGAATCTACGAACATGTTCGTTCGTTCGTTCGTTCGTTCGTAGAATCTACGAACATGTTCGTTCGTTCGTTCGTTCGTTCGTTCGTTCGTAGGTAAAATTTCATTTTTTTTTTCAAACATAAAATTTTCTTATTTCTTAAAAAAATATAGGAATGATCCTATGTACTCAATAATACTGTAAGCACTATAATACTGTAATTTACAAGTTGTGAACATTATTTTCGCACAAAAAATTTAACGAATATTTTTTTGAGTTTCCACTTGCGCAATTGAATGCATAAAACTAATTAAAAACATCTTCACTCAACAAAAAACATCGCTGAAAATCTTACTTTCACTCATTGTGGTTTGTGTGTCCGCTGGCGAGAATAGAATGATATGATAATTAGCTGGACATGAACGTGGAAGTTGTAAAATGATGAAAGTAATGCATACACAGAGAGAGAGAGAGAGAGAGAGAGAGAGAGAGTGAGAGAGATAAAAATGACAAAGACAGCAAAGTTCATCTCTTTTTGTCATTTATGGTGTGCAATTCAGAGAGACTTGTTGCAGTGATGATTTAAATCACATGGACGTTCAAACAGTGTGTGTTTTACGCACTGTGTTAAATCGCCACGTGCAAAACAGTTATACGTTTAGACAATGTTTTGTTCTGTGATCGTACAACACACACAGTTCGAGCGACAACGTGCTTCATGATATCACAGCAACAAGACGAATCTGAAATGTGCACACCATACTTGGCAAAAAGAGATGAACACTGTCTTTGTCACTTTTTCTATCTCTCTCTCCGTATGCATCACTTTCTTCGTTTCACAACATTTGAAACCAGCATTATTATTGTTTATTGCATTATTATGCATCCAATTGTGCAAGTGGAAACTCAAAAAAATATTCGTTCAATTTTTTGTGCGAAAATAATGTTCACAACTTGAAAATTACAGTATTACAGTGCTTACAGTATTGAGTACATAGGATCATTCCTATATTTTTTTAAGAAATAAGAAAATTTTATGTTTGAAAAAAAAAAATGAAATTTTACCTACGAACGAACGAACGAACAAACGAACATGTTCGTAGATTCTACGAACGAACGAACGAACGAACGAACATGTTCGTAGATTCTACGAACGAACGAACGAACGAACGAACATGTTCGTAGATTCTACGAACGAACGAACGAACAAACGAACATGTTCGCATACGAACGAACGAACGAGCGCTCGTTGACCGCTCTGCATATACATAACCACAAATAGAATGGCGATTGGAGGGGAAAAGAGCAAAGTTTGCTATTTTTATTTGGTAGCCAGAAGATTGCACGTTTACTTAGACACATGGCAACCGCATAACACCTTTTTGGCACTCGTGCAAGCCATCGGAATACGGGAACGTGGTCATTATGAATTTCTTGCATGCAAACCGATCGGATACACATAATACATAATACGATTTTGAATTGCAATCCGCACCCGGGCTGGAATTCTAAGTCATTCCACCAAAATCGTTCGGAATTATTTTTTTCGTACATAAGACCATATTGGAGTGAAAGAGAGAGATTCCACTATTTTTCAGCGTGTCACCGGAATTATTTCTCACACAATCCACTCTTCCTTGAGTTATCGAAATAATTGCGGTGTCACGCTGAAAAATAGTGAAATCTCTCTCTTTCACTCCAATATGGTCTTATGTACGAAAAAAAAATTCGGAACGATTTTGGTGGAATGACTTAGAATTCCAGCCCCGGTCGATGCATACTGAAGTAACGGAATTAAACTAAGTAAATTGTATCTTGGAGTCAGTCGCATGTTTTGATTCGATTTATTTTGCGTTCTCTGTGTTGTTTTTTTTCTTCTCCTCTCGTTGTTGTCTGTTTCTCGTTACATTTTACCAATTTTTGTTGATACTCTAGCGTTTCGCTGGCTTTTTCCTGTGTTGGTACCATGTTGGTTTTGATGCTTCCTTTTTGCATTTGTTCGACTCTTATTTGCTTAAAATGGAGTGCAAGTTCGTGCACAGATTACTAAAACTTCAATTGTACTTTGATTCGTTCACTTTTTTCGTTTCTCCTTTTTTCCATTGCTGTTCTGCTCATTGCTCCAGTTCAAATGAATATTAGAATATATGCTTACATAGTCAAGCTACCATTTTCCACATCCCATGTCGTCTAAGCGACTGCATATTTTCTCATGCTCAGGCGATGCAGCAGCAGCAGCACTGTGTGGCGTGCATCGGAAATTTTCAAAATCGAAACAATGTGCAGCACATCGGATGTAAGTGAAATCTACTTTTGTCTTTTCCATCGTCGCTGCTGCTGTTGCTGCTGCTGCTGCTGCATTTTGCATATTCTCTGTCCCTTCCTTCTTTGTCTCAGTGTCTGATTTAATGTGCAGCTGTTGTCGAATATTTACATACCGATGCGAAAATAGCTGTGTCGATAATTATAACTTAGGATATTATGAAATGCACATATTTCATTGGCCACAATTGAAAATAAATCATTTTCGAAATGGTATTTATATGAAGCTCATCCAATGCGTTTCAATTTCTATCGTTTTCAGTATATGTTCTAGTTCATGTTCCTATGTATTCGTTCAGTTTCGGTAGCTTAGAACGTGTGTGTGTGTGTGTGTGTGTCAGCGGACACAATTATCTGGGATCGAATCGATTTGAAGTTTTGGAATCGAGTGTCGACTCGATTGGATGTGCGGAGAGTGTGTTCTCATGTGAAGAAAATTAAACAAGCAGATAGATGGCGTAAAGAGATGATAATTTGATTTTCTCTTGCACATTTTCTCTATCATTTTTGAAGTAAATTGTGTTTGGTTTGTGTGTTTTTTTCGTCTTCTCCTTTTCATTCTTGCTTTCGGTGGTTGTGGTGGTGATGGTGGTAGATTGGTGATTGAAAATCATAAAGCAACACAGCACACTGCGTGAACGCGCGACTGCATATGTACGTATACATATATGTGTGGCATAAGTTGGTTTTGAAGAAGCAGCCACGATACTACTTTAACTGCACGTGCACCAAAAACGAATTGAGTGAAAACTTATAATAAGTTTAATTTTAAACATACTTTACGCCACCCAGATAATTTAAAATTTTTCGCACATGTGCGAATGCATACGCAAATACAATCAAATTGCTACAAATAACTTTTGCCAAAAAAGGAAACCGTGCCAGTACCGCACCGTACGTATAAGAATGTCATGGCCGTTGCTAAACGGATTGGAGTTGAGTTGCTTTGAGATATGCAAATATGTACCGTACTCGCGCACGATATCAGGCCTCGAAATTGTTTGTTTATAGTCGTTTTTGCTGTTTAAATTAATTGAAAGATGCAACAAAAACACGGAAAATTTCCTCTCGGAAAACGTAGAAAAACCGATCGTCGACACTCGTTTGCTCATTCATTCGTTCGCTCGTATACTGCACTGTTCTGGCTTGCTTCCACTTCTTCACAAATGCACGCACATACGACGAAGTGATTTAAACCAATTAAACAATTCAATCCAAAAAAAGCCGCATCAGCCAAATAAGTGAACAAACTGATTTCAAAATTAAGTAGATACTCTTTCTCTCACTCTCTTCCTCTGTGTCTTTCCAACTATGTCGCTGCCTTGACTTGCAAAATGCCAGTACATCGCACCACAACGTAGTTCATAGACAAATTCCACGTTTTGCATTTATGGAACTTACTTCAGAGTTCTAGTTCTATTGTTACTCGCAAACTAAGTATGCTAATTCGATTATTTTTCGAATGAAATTCGAGAATCATTCGGCATTTATCCAATATTTTTTTGGTTTCGTTCCCAACTTTTTCCCTTACTCGCTCAGTTTCTCTCAATAATTCGGCCGTCCGTCGCTCTCTGTCTCTCACGCTCCGCATCTTTGCATCTTTTCCCATTCGAAATTTTTGAATGTTCATTTGTGAGGGCATGGACCGTGAATTATGCAAGCTTCAATTAAAACCATTTTGCCGAAAAGTTTCACGCAACAACTTGTCAAGTAAATAATGATTGTCGCTTCGAAACTATTGTCGTGTTTGCTTGAAATGCTTCGAAATGGACTTTTCACTCGTGTGCGAGTCAAGTGGAAAAGCTCGAAAATGTTTGATAATGCAATAATAATTAATAATGAGGCACTTCAATCCATTCTTTCATTTCTTCCTCTTTCCCAATTTGCAGGCGTGAATTTCAAGCGAATACGAACGAGTAGAATTTTCCCTCCGAACACACGGAGACACACACACATATATATATTTAAACCATAGATAATATACCATCTTTCCTTTTCATGAAACTTTCATTTCATTTTACAACATTTAAACAATATTTTTCGCTTACAAGTTCATGCATCGATTTCGCTTCAAATTATATCCATTTTCAGTCACAGCAAATTTCGACTTCGTTTTAATTCGTTATATGGAAATTATATTGAACCAAAAACTTTATCCACTCTCTCGGTTATTGTGCATTGTAGTGACCTACGAGGCAGAAGATAATTTACATTTTGTTGATACATTGTGGAAATTATAGTAAATATTTTTGGCATTCGTGTTGCGTCTCCGCCCCTTTCGAAAGAAAAGAAAGACGAAAGAAATCCAGAGCTAATCAACAACTTTGCGAGAAACTTCCTCGAAAATTGCCTTTTCAATCCATTCAAAATTGAATGTATTTAAAATGGTTTCAACATTTTCCTTCCTAAAGCAACAACAGAGACATCTTTTTTCTTGATAAATAATTACATTTTTAAACATCAATTGAATGAAGAGGGAAAAAAGCAGAACTTTCAAGGATAATATAGTGAATCCTGGTATTATGATAAAAAAAAATATTCTACAGCATGTCTGTGTGATGCTGTTCTCTCTTCTCACGTTTTTCTATGTTTGTATGTACTCTTCTGAAAATATTCATTTTCCCATAAGCCAGCAACAAAAAGGATATTTTGATATTCTGTGTATAAAATATAAACACGTTTCATGTAACAACAACAACGACGACAACAAAAAAAAATCCAATTTTACAACGATTCCACGTCTATACCATTATCCCACCCAACTTAACCTCGGGCCGGAATTGCTGCTAGCGTGTTCGTCTTTCGGCTCGCTTTTTTTTCTCTTTCTCTTTCATTCCCAAATTTGGCCGCTGGTAATGTGAGATTCAAATAATTTTTCAAGCATTCAACATATCTGCATTTCAAAACTGCTTCCAATTGTAAACTTTTTACATACTATTAATCAAATTCATCCACATTTCCGGTTTCACGTGAGCGTGATTGTGTGAGTGTGTCGGCAACGAAGTGATGCAAAATGCAGCTTTTCATCCGCATTCTCGTAAATTTGAAATAAAGTGCATGGTTTTCACCCCTTCTCTCTCCTTCTCCCTTTCGTTTCTCTCTCTCTCTCTCTCTCTCTCGGTTGAGTGCTGAACAACTTAAACCAAACTGAGGGTGAGAAAGAGACCGAAAAAACGATAGGTACGCTGACAGAGAAAAAAGCACCTACCATTTTTCAGTGTTCACAAATTACGAAACTGATTATTTACCATTTTATTTCTATTTTCTCTCTTGCACTCTCGCATCCTTGAGCTTAATTCGAGATAGTTGTCAAAATGTGATACTATTGGCTGAGAGACGCGCTCAGGCTTTTCATTTCATCCATTTATCACAAAATTCCCTACAAGAAGTATTAAGTTGAAGTAGACTTTTTTTTAAGCTGGCGATAACGAAGTGTGTGGCACGATGAGGACATAGTAACATGTAATTGTGTGTGTGTGTGTGTACAAGAGAGCGAGAAAAAGGAAAGAGAAAGCGATTGATTCTGTAGTGTGGTTGCATATGTGTAAATTGAGCCATGTTCCCATCTTTCTATTATACGTGATTCATCTAAATCGTGTCAATTACACGACAACCATGAATAGAAGATGAACAAAAACACAACAGCCACAAATCTTACGTGTATCACTCATCTATTCGTCATGCACTCATAAAACCGAGCGTCTGATGCGATTTATACACCGTATACACATGCCTTTATGAAAGGGGAACGAACGCAAGATGAAATTCTCCTTCTTCATTATGAGTGTGAGTAAGAGTTTGTGTGTGTGTGTGTGTGTGTTTTTAAAAATATTTTCTCTATTTATTTCTACCACATATACCACATACCATAGAATTCTGATAAGACACTGTCAAATGCGGTTTGATAACCACTTTCATCAAACATGCTATCAACATACCAAAAAGAATTCAATTTGCAAATATTTTGGCACACTTGCGAAATAAATCATTCGGTGTCGATCGATGAGAACTTTAATGATTCCACCGATTTAATAATAATCTCAACGTTGAACACAATACTTAAATAAGATTATGGTGGCTTTGAATTGACTGAGTCAAAATAGCATCTTCTAAACTAATGAATAAAATTGTAATTTTCTCCGCACATAAATTTATTCGATGCTTTCCATTTTAAACGATACCAAAAGCGGCAACAACAACTACACTCTATAAAGATGCCAACTAAATGTGCATCAATGCAATTTGATATGCGTGCGCGAGAGTTTCGCATGCGATGATAAATATTAAAGTTTGAAATCGATCGTTAACACATGCCCGAGTTTTTCGGCACAATCTAACCATTCAATAAGCAAATTCGAGAGCAGTGTGAATGCGGTTTGAACATGAAAATTCAAGATGCAATTAAACTATGCAAAATATTAATTATACTTTGCATGAAGAACACAGAGCTAGGAGGTGGTGATGGAGAGAGAAAGCGAATGAGAAAGAGATATGCTATGATTTTCTTCTAATTGCATCGTTGCACAATGCACATCTCTTTGGTATCAATAGTAGTGGATGATGGACAAGCAAACAACGTAATGACGAGCATCAACTGCTACATTAGCCCAAGATACAATCTAAACACTGACCCAGAGGAAAGTTGGCTGATTATTTAAAAATCCCATTGCGATGGACGTATCAAACATCTCTTTGAGTTGTGTTGTCACAGAGATGACCGAGGAAAAAATGACGAACACACAGGACCTTAAGCTGCTTCTACTGTTACTGCTTCGTTGTTACTAAACGAATCGTTTTCATACGAACTGCAAATTAAGTATTGAGATTGTGTGCGAGCGATCTACAGTACTCTTTCATTTTGAACCGTAACTGCGTCGGTTTTTTCTCTCTCTTCTCTCTTCTTTCGTCGAAAACTTATTCCAATTATTTTGCTCCCTTGCACATAAAACGCGTGACGCATACACACAGAGGGTGAAGCTGGAACAAACAGAAGAAGAAAAAAAACGCGCGATCCACATAGTCGAAACGAATAAAATAGAGAAATATTGTGTACATTAATGGAAACAATTTAACAAAAATTGCAAAAGCAGATAAGAATAGCAAAATGAGTGAATAGGGAACACACACATACACTCTTTCTCTCGCATTCGTTCTCTTCCTACGCTTTGGCTACCCAGCTATAGTATGCATATGTGAGGTACGAAAAATCGTCGCGTTTGCTCAGCGCTCACTCAAACGGCTTCAAGTAAACCGAATGCGATGGCATTTTCACCACCCGCAACATTATTATCATCATCATCATCATCAGGATCGTCGTAAACAACACGAACAACAAACATTCCAAACTTTTTTAATGAAAAATTCCTTTCGCAGCATACAAACAGATACATGCAAATTGTAATACGATTTGATGATTTGTAGAAACAAAACGATACGAAATGTACGAAAAAGAAGTGGAAAAAAACTTCACAAAATGCAAAAGACCAAACGAGATAATAAAAAAATAGAGAGAGAGAGAGAGAAAAAGATATACTATATCCCAATACAAAGAAAGGGCGACAGAGAGACACAGAGAAAGTGAATGGGAGTAAGTGAGTGAGAGAAACAAAGCAACAACGGGGAAAAAAAGTATCACAAAAGAAGCAAACTATAAACACACCGAGACAAAGGAACTTAACTATAAAACGTCTTCAGCAAAAAAGAACATTGAAACGTGGAAAAATCCGAACGGCAACGTCATTACAGCAACTCCAAACTCTCAGGCTTTATGGTTTTGCTTTTATCTTTTGCAACTTTTGCCTTTTTTCTTTTCATCGCACATATTTGTTAAAGCATACCGAGTTCTCTTCGTTTCCTTGGATTCAAGCAAGAAAATCTTTAAAGGAAATTTCGTGTCTTCTCATATTTTTTTTATTTTGTTCCTTCGTCGACTTTTCCTTTTTATTAGATTCTTAATGACAAAACTGTTCAGGATTTATGCAATCTGATTTTGCTATGGAACAAAATCCGAAATATTCCACTCCCTTTCGTTCGCTCACCTCCATTGCCGTTACTGTCGTTGTTGTCAATAGGCCAATATCAATCTATTAAGCATTGTCGTGCGCACATTGAATGCAAATATCCAATATCACAAAATTCGGTTTTATGGAATATTTTAAATTTCCGGTGTGGTCAAAAGTTGAAATGAGTGTGCCAATTTCGCATCGACATTGGAAACGCACGAGAGCTAGCCTGAACACACGCTATATTCTGAAATAAATGTATTATAAATTTCAATCAAGTAAGAGACAACGAGAGAGAGAGAGAGAGAGAGAGAGAGAGAGAGAGAGAGAGAGGGTACTTTTCACCGAGCGATTAACACATAATGACCATGGGGTGAATTTGCTTCCGCTGATGACTAAAATGCAAAGACAATATTGAATGCTTTTTTTTCGTTCTGAAATTGCTGGATGAATAGAGAGATTCATATTTCATCAGAAAAATATATGAACTATACCATACTACAACGTGGCTACGGTATACGATTTGTAGAACTTTTGGGCAGTTCGCCATTTTTGTTATTTATGCACCGACAATGGCGTATTGTGTGTTCATGGCACAAAATGAATATGGGCCGTTTAAATTCAGCAACGCGACGAGTAACGTGAGCATATTTTGGATGGCCATTTGAATTTTTTTTCCTCGCCCAGCAAATTGGATGCATCAATCAGGTGCAAATATAATTTCTAGAGAATGTGAAGCAGAGCAATGATTTGTCTGCATGCTCGATGACCAAATTAATGGTTTGTTGCTGTTGTTGATTTTAATTTATTTGCATACCGTATCCACATAAAATGTTCCTATGCCAGGCAATATTTTCGCCACACTTTGTTCCCCCATCATTAATTCATAGATCATTGCATTGATCACATATACACCATATACGTACGGTACGTGCCATTAAATTATGGCATGCATGTTCTTCCGCCGCCGATTGGCGATTATTCTGGTATGGTTGCTCGCTTAAAATGGCTAGATTAAACAAAGTGGCGAGTTGAAGGAAAATAATAAGCGGCTCAAGTGGCTGGGATTGCACACCAAATTATTATTCCCCACAATTTTTGGCAGCAGCCAGAAAAAAACATGTACCCACCCAAACGCAATTCACATCTCGATTTATCTTTCGTTCTCACTGTGTATGTGTGTGTGTGTGCCTGTGCATAGCCAATGATACGTAGAATTTTTACGGCATTTTATTGCTCAATAAAAATGATATAGGATCTAAATAATATGCCACTTAACAACAGGAATTTAATAGCCTGCCATTTCTTATTAAATTTTCGAATATAATAAAGGAAAATGCCTTTTCAAATTCGTTCGTTTCATTCCGATCAACGAACGGGTCTGGTGAAATGCCGTTTGCCATCGTATGGTAATAATATTGTGAGTGTGACTATGAATGTGTGTGTGTGAATGTGTTGTACGTTGCTCACCGTCTATTTATTGGCGTGAGGGTCTGTATTATGCCTCACCTTGTACGAAATAGATTAAACATTTGCACACAATCTGCATTGTGTGGCGGCATCTTAACATGAAATACAAGTCGAATCGTTTCAATATCATCATCAAGTGGGAGAATACACAATACAAAAATAGACATCCATTATGGATACGAATGTGGCATGGCGTCGCTCCTTGCCACACACTCACCATGCTCCCTTTCGCACTCCCGTTTACGCTCTCTCTCTCTCTCTCTCTCTTTTTTCTTCCTCTCTCTATGGATGTATAAAAGGTTTCCCTGAAATTTTTACAATTTACGATTTTATGTTGAATATTTTTGTGCTGAACAGGGTCTAAGTCGATGCGACCGCCACCTTTTTCTTTTTCTGCATAGCAAACAATCCACTTATTTATTATTGCTTGAGATAATTTCGAGTTTTCTCTTTTTTCTGCTGATGTATACCATTTCGGCTGAGGCATTATGGGAAATCACAGAATTATACGTTAAAGGAATTTCAACAATTCCGTTTGGTATTTAAAAGCGCTTTGAAATGAGTCAAGTCTGAATTTGAGACGAGAACATTTCGCGAAAATCGGTTTCAGTCCCTGCCATAAGGAGGAAGACAAAGAAGAGAGAGAGAGAGAGAGAGAGAGAGAGAGAGAGAGAGAGGAGCATACCGAGAAACGTTGCAATGCGATATGATACAATGGGTATAATGTTTCCTTAGATTTTCATCGATGTTACAATGGGTTTGTGCATAGACGTTTTAGTTGCTTACTAGCCGGTGTAGTGAAATAATTTCGCGGCAAGGGGCACAAGTGTTTTCTGCAAAAAGTTTTTTAATGTACAAAAGGTGTTTTTGCACGCTTTCGGTCCCTATTTCTATCTCTGCCTCTCTCTTTCTCTCAGCAATTCGCCCCGTGTTGTGCGGTACTTTCTATATTTCTGGGCGAAGCGGTGTGCACACCGTTTGTATGGTTCGCTGTTATTTCTAGCCACAGCCAAACCAACAGTTTAGCATAAAGTCAAACACAACTCAACATTATGCGAAGCTCAAATTCTCTTTCTCTCTTAATCCAACCACCGCTCTTCGGCTCCTGCTCATTCTAGAGAATCAAAGCGTTCGGCGTTCCGTTTCATTTCGGTCGTACGTTCATTCGCTCTTTTGATTACTGTATTCCTTAAATAGAGTGCCGAAGTGAAATTGCAATGCTGGTTATGATTCCAGGTAATAAAAATGTCGAAAAAACAATGGCCTCATATTTTATTTTATGAAAAATATTCAAATGCAATTTACATGCACAGACATACATACACACTCATTCTCGCCCTCTGCATACACAGAACAACATAAACACTTGTTCGGCCGCTCGCTCGCTCGCTCGCTTCCACACACTCGACACACATTTTTGAGGGAAATTTCATTTGATATTTTTACGGGCAGTGGCTTTGCTAGCACTGAATGCCAAGCAAACCCCATAAAAGCGATAAAAACAGCAAAGAGCGCCAATGAGTGTTTAACAACGAAAATTTTGGTAATAAAATCTTAACATGCAAGCATTCGGAGTGGTGGTGGAAGGGCGCAGAGAGGAACGGAACGGAATGGAATGAAATGAATGCATGAACAATTGGGCTAACAACTATTTCAGCAGGATATTTACTTATGAAATTGTCCAAAACGAATTTACCAATCTCCTCTCCAGAATAATTGCGGTTGTATTGATTTCCCCATATTCACCCAAACTTATGCCCATTAGTGAGATTTTATGTTCGACTTTTTTTTTAACAATTACACACTGGTGCCACATCCGAATGCCAATGTATTCCTAATTTTTTTCATTCCTGAAGTCGATGCTTTCGAACAGGTTGAGAACCATGATTAGAATTATTTAATCTCCGGAGAACTATATCCGTAAGCTCGTTAAATTTTTCTCTCACTCTTTCTCGATGTGAAGAGATATTCGTTGTAATGATTTTTTTCTCTCTCAATTTCAGGCTATTTTTCTACGAGATACATGGCGATTGTGATATCCAAAAATTGGTAAAATCATTATTAACAATCGTAAATTGGTGCTTCCGCAGGAAACATACATATTCATCTGTAGCATTTGGATAACCGAACATCGAGAAGGAGAGACAGAGAAAGAGACAAAGAGAGGATATATCCGCTGAAATATTGGCCCCGTATTGCGATTGATTCCACACAACGGCACACATACAGACCGTTGCCTCAATGAAAATTTGATTAAGCCATCCTACCCAAGAATAAGTACTCTAGCCAATAAATTATATTAAAAACGGGAGAAGCGTCCGAACGTGCATGGAACGGCATTTAGTACCTCATTTGCTGCATCCCGCCTGCACTTTATGGTCGTATTCCGGTGAAGATAACACTGACAAATTGATATTTATTCGGATTATTGCATTCACATTCGCACGGTGTGTTTTCGTTTCGCATGCTACCGACAATTTTTCGAAGGTGGCAAAATATATCTGTAAACCGAAAATTCCGTCGACAAAGAGAACGAGTATGCGAACGTGAGGACGGATGGGTGAGGGAGAGAGAGAGAGAGACAGAGAGAAAAAGCGCACAATCTAAAGAGCTTTGAATCATATGAATGAATATGCAACGAACTGGCACAAAATTGAGTCCGATAGAAGCGTGAATATTGAAAAGTCAGTGCAGCCAGGTGCACATTATTATTCCTTCTCATCCACAATGCAATTCACATAGTCTCGATAGAGATATGTATGCATATTTCAGCCAAGTGCTCAACAACACACAGGTCCACTTTTGCCTAAACACATATACTCACCTGCCGTTTGACGTGCCACAGCGTTTGAAATGTTTTAAACCAAATATTTACTGACATATGCACAGCACTATTTTTAACACACAGACAAACACACGAAACAGGAGAGGAAAAAAAACCAACCGATCCAATAGCAGCACGTACACTTGATTACATAATTTTGATTTATATATTTAGTATTATGAATATTGAGAATTGAACATTTAATCATTCGGCACTCATTGACTGTTAGATTCCATGTCCACTGAGAACTAATTTTCATTTGAATTTCGTATTTTTGTTCTGACCAAAGTTCATTTCCAAGCCTCAACACAGTACACCGAATGTCGTCGAAATATTTGACCATTTGTGTTAATTTATGAAAAGTTCATTACTGGAATAATCACTTGTTTGCTGAACATCTGTGCGCAGTGTAACATACAGTAAGTAAGCAAACAAATCGTATGCAGGGTACAACCACATTGGAAAAAGTGATTGAGAAAATTTGCGCATGTTAAAAGTTAGTTTGACAACCGTTCCGAACTGAAGTAAACACATACATACACGTTTGTTCCATATAACTTCAATCCATAACTGAACCGTATTGGAATAAAATCAAATATATCTGCACGGGAAATTGTGTGTCTGTGAAGTTTATACATGCGAATCAATTCGGGAAAAAATAAATCTGGATGCCTTTGAAAAAAAAAAACATCATTCATCAATGCACAATGGATTGATGTGTGAACAGCATGCGGTGCCGAATGTGACTAATTAATGAGTGTGACAAAAACGAACTAGATGAATTGCTGTGTATTGAACTTTGGGAATTGACAAAAAAAAAACACAAACACACAAATTGTTAACAAAATTACAAAAAATACATTGAACGAATAAAAAAGACCGTAATTTTTATGTGAAGTTTTCGAACGGATAGATCAAAGTAGAGCATTGCTATGAGATAAACACTGTGAAAACTTAAAGTTCAACCCATCATTTCCACTCAAGTGAAAGGAAACTCGAGTGAAATAACTTGGGAAATTGATTAAAATGTATGATTGGTGGCACATAGTCGGGATCACAATGTATATGCATTTGAATGCATTCATCGAACACATCATTGTTTCGATAGAGCGTTTGAATTATATTGATCATGTAAATTGTAAACTGGCGCAATTGTGAATCGCAAGCATTTCATTTTCGTTCATTTGTTGCTTTTCGAACTCAAAATTGAGGTTGATGCGGGTTTGTGGGGGTTGCATTTTTGAAACAATCCTACCAATCCGGGTGAAATACGTAGTCATATAAATTATTTTGTTATGTTTTAAACCGAAAATTTACAGCTTGGGAACGCATTGAACCGTAAACTCCCAGCAACATAAAATTAAATAAATGGCACCAGAACGCGTTTGACCGTTGCATGCGAACGAGATTTTGGGACCAGTGGAATAAAATGCCAAACACCAAGTAAAATCCATAATATTATTTTGGCGTATCAATTGTTCCGTATAAGTCGATGGATGTGTCGGATTCAGAGTCGATCGCAAAGCTAATTCGCAAAATGAAAGATAGAGAGAGATGGAGAGATGGAAAGTAGCACAAAATCGAAATTGAAAGCATCAGAAGTATCGGATTGTAGCCGATGTGGCAATCCAATTCCGATGGTGTGGCAAAATGTATTCGATTTTAACATGGAAACCGTGTCCAGAAGTGTATGTTTTACGCTGAAATGTGTGTGTGCTCGCAAAATTTGGTGCCCATTGAAAAGACATTAACTCATTTTCAGTTTGTATTAATTCGAATAGGCCGCATAGCAGTGGACATCATCTCAAATCGTACAAAGTAGAGGGGAAAAAAACATCTCGATGTATTCATTCCATGTTACTCGTTCGTTCATTTTCAGTTGACCAAATATTATACATTTTTGTGGTGTTTGGTCCATGTGCGTTCGCTTGGCCTTTGATTTACTTCTTCAGCTCGAAAATCGAATCCAAAATGCCGGAGAATTTTGTTGATATCGAAAGTTTATTTGCGTCGTCAGAACTAGATGTTCCAGTGGTATTGCCAGCACCAATAACAGCCAGTACGAATGGCCAACAATACAATACAACACAGCATACGCAAGCGATATTCCAACCGTTTAATAAAAGAACATTTCATGTTCAAATAGCTACACAAGATAAAATCATTCGCAATGCTGCTGAGCTGTCATTTTCTTGTTTGCTTATTCCTCACAAAACTAGTGGCGTCGGTCGTACTGTGCCACGATGTTGTTGTTTTGCACCGAAACCGGCCGAAGAAAATGAAATATATATATATATATATATATATATATGCACAGACACGGAGAAGGAGCGAGCGAGCGAGAGCGGCCTGAAGTCACAATTGCGTAACATTAGGAGATGAGAGGGAAGATTCATAGATTCCTAGTGAGCCTTCAATGCTGTCATTGGGAAATGGACAGTGATCGCAATTGGATTTTCTCTTATTCTCTCTATCGCTGTTCCTCCCGGTCTTTCACTCCTTTTCTTTCTGTCTGTGTGGGCTAGCAGCATCTTTAACTTTTAATGGTATCCTTTTTGTGGAGAATAGTACATCGAAATGGTCAGTATATTGTTGACTCGCCCGAATAATCATCATGACATACACATGTACACATTGGACGATATTTATGCTCCTTTGAATCGTCCCAAAATGTCGAACAGAAGCTGTAGTAGAAGTAGCAGACGCTGACCGGTTTCTCTGGTTTCGCATTGTATAAAGCCACACATTAAACGAGATTTATCATTATCTATTCTTCTGTCGGATGATTTTCACAACTAACAATTCCATCTATTTCTCAATTTTGGCCCAATGTTTATCTAAAACCATTCCGAGGACTCGGTCATTATTTATTTCGTTGGACAAGAGGGATGGAGGTATAGAGATAGTGAGTGAGTGAGCAAAAGAGAGAGAGAGAGGGAGAGGGAGACGAAGCGCACGCTTTGTGCAAAAATTTACATGAGCGCCAACAAAGCCGCAATGTCATAATATGTCGCAAAAGCTTTTTCATGTGTATGTAAATACATATTTTTGCACCATCACATCACATCACATACAAGCATGACTCATGCAACAGTTTCAAAGCCTAGTCTATGTGTGTTTTTCTTTTAATACGTGCTAATTCTCTGGCCAAATCTCTGCTCTCACACTCTTGTGTCCACAGGCAAACTAAATTACATTTTTTACATTGTGTGATTGAACATTGGTGCATTGGTTAACTGGTGCGCGCTCATGCGAATGCGACTACGACCACGAAGCACAAATGCATAAATTACGATCATTCGTTCGTTCGTTCGCTCACTCACGCGCGCGTTCCATCTCTTTCTATCTCAACCCCAAAAATTTATGGACAGCAGATATTATCTTCATTTTGTGTTTTTGAGACGTTTATTAAAATTAAATTTTCGCTTCAATTTTCAATGTGAAATGAGTAACGATAATATCTGATTGGATTTCGGGTTATTATTGACAAGTAATTACTGTTGGCTCCACAACACACACAAAATCGATACCGGCGCCCGATTTATAATTTAGATTTTTTAGATAGGTCGCGTTGTGGGCAGCATTTTTCATTAAATTGGTTCCGGTGAAACGGTTTAGTGTGATATGCATACACAAACACACACACACACACACGAAATGTCTCATTACAGACCATTAAAGCCCATTAAATCGCATTTTTATTTTCAAAGACGTCTACGAAAAGTACATCAATGGAAAAAATTTCACCGCATGAACAACTTTTGCGTTGTGTCGTAAAAGTTTTATACCGAAATTTTTCATTTTTAAACCGAAATTAAAGTTGAACAAAAGGAAGGGAAAAATACGTTGACGCACTTCAAATATGCTTCAGTAGCTTCCGAATAAACAATAAAATATTAGAAATGAGCTTGATCACGTAATATTTATGGAGAAACTTGGCCGATATGAATTATTTGAAAGTTTCTGTCTGTTATCGGAACAAACGTGAGCTCATTTCTCAGGCATGCTACTGTAATTAAAACCAACAATTTGTCTATTCTTATTCAGCTCAAACGCAAGAAAACCGAGAAAAAATAATATATACATATAAGAAGACCAAAATTGAGATAAGAAAAGGACCATCAAATTCGAAAATTTATCAAGCGGCATTAAGTTGTGATTATTTTCTTAAAATTCGGACCACAATGAGTAGGAATAGGAAATTTGCGAGAGAAACATCTCGTTTGCTAATGGACATGTGGGGGAGAGAGAAGTGAGGAAAAGGTTTTATCCTGAATATTACATATATAGCATGTCGCATCAGACACCAAAATTTATCAACAGTATGGGTAAATGTTGGGCTGCATTTGGATGGCATTCCAATTTATGGCCAGTGGCCGGGAGCTTTTTAGAATATTCTAGGCGCTGTGTGATTCGATCAACATTTCACCATTACCAAAAATATACGTAAACATTGTTTCATTCGACTGTGTGTTAAGCATGGTCATTTGTTTTTCATTTCGTTTTTTTTTTCTCTCGTCCTTGGTTGCATAGTTTTCCGGCTAAGTCTGACGCATAGTTTGGAAAAATGTGAATTAAAGTTCCATGAAGTTCCATTGTGGTTGCATTGCTACTTTTTTTGCAATGGTCTTCCCATGATAGCTTACTTATACACGATCACATATATTTCGCCTTTGTGTGTGTTTGTGTGTGTGCAAAAGGGGCATGAGAGAGTTTGAAATCCAGTTCATTGAGCACTTATGTCAAAAATGCTTTCATATTTGTGCAACCGCATTCGTTTCATTGTGTATTTGTTTCGGGCTTAGCATCACCGAGATGCATTGTTGCGAACATGTAAAAGGTCCCACTCTCGAACCGATGATTGATTGAATTATGAACGTAGTTGTCGGACCAAAGAAGCAGTAGCAGCAGCAGCGAAAAAACGTGCTTCACGAAAAGTTCATGCAGTTATAAAATCCTGAATCACCAATGGTTTTTTACGAGAAGAAAAACCTCTAAAATCGGGCCTGATGTGCACAGGCACACACACACACACACACACGCGCGCGCGCGACCGTGTATGAGTGTGTACAAATGGAGAAATAGTTTTGTTTTTGGCAATATAATTTACTCACGCTTCACTAAGTTTGAGTTTTGTTTTCGCCGAATTTAGTTCAGTAAATTTCCATTGCGAAAAGAATATTTGCAATGGCATCAATGTGTGTGTGTGTGTGTGTATGTTGGGCCGAGTTTGGAACTCACCCTTTCACATGCGTTCTCTTTTCTATTTGTGTTTGCCGTGCACATGTTGTGCGAAAGATTGCAATGGCAATGTTTCGGTGGTGTGTTGCTCATTGTATACGTCTGTGATTTTTACAATCTCGTTCAAATTGTTTGGCAACTCGTTTTTTCCCAACTCTCTTGCTATTTTTGTACTTCGTGTTTCTCTCTCTCTTTCTCTCTCTCTCTCTCTCTCTCTCTCTCTCTCTGTATGTTTTCTGCTCCCGGATGAATATGCTTGGTGCTATTTTTCATTATTCCCATTTTCGTGCTATGTGTGTGTTGGCTTTGTTCTCGAAAATTATTCGAATAATTTGCGATTTCGCTTGGCATTGCAATCTGCAGTTTGTTTTTGTTTATAATCGTAAGTGTTTGATCCAAATAAAAACATCCATCTCAAGCCATTCTGGTGGTGTTGTTTGGTTTTTGTTCTATATATTTGTGCTGGTGCCATTTTTGTTATGTGTCATATGATGCATCATGGTATCAAATCGAAAAATCGTGTGCTACAATTAAACATCATTTTCGAGCTATTAACGTTAATTTGTGTTTCATTTGTTTTAAACTCGTTACATTGACCACATGCGTTTTTTTTCTTACGTTCGTTCCGTTTTATTTTCGATCAATTTAATTATGAAATGTGATAAATGCCTCATATTTTAACCTCTTGAGAGGCTTACGCTATCGGTTCGTAATTGTTCTGAAAAAGTATCAATTTGTTTAATAAAAAAACGCCTGCCTATAGGCAAACCATTCGGTTCCTGGCTTTAGCTTCAACTCTCTCTCTCTCTCTCTCTCTCTCTCTCTCTCTCTCTCTCTTTCTCTTTCCTTTTTCCTTTTTCAGTCGCTTTTTTGCACATAAATAATTAGTTTGTTGGCAACAATTAATAGAATGGACGAGTTAAAGCTGTTTTTTTTTATTTCTCTCGCACTCAATTCGGTTTAATTCTTTTGGGGATTGACCAAAAATATAATTTATCAATTTGGTGCATCGATAGGCTGCTTTCGAATATATATCGTTTCGGCTACATCGTCACTTTGTCCCATGTCGCTTGACGTTTGATAAATTCAAATAATTGTCTGTGTTGCAAATAGATCTCATTTGGCGCATTGACGGGATGTGAGGATATTGTTACATGTTTATCGACTCATGTACATGTAAAGATCAAATATCTGATTTCTGAGTTACTTATTTGCAAAGTTTCATTCGGGTGCAGTGTATATAATGAGTTGTCATTATCAATGCCACCACTCAATCGGATCAATAATTGTGTTTGTGTGTCTGTTTCTTCTTTTGTCCGTCATTTGAAACGGTTATTTCATTACAACAGTTATGTTTGTATGTTTGTTCAAATAACATGTATGCGTGCATTCAAGTAACGAGTAATTCTATTCTATTCTCTGCTTTTGTCATAGTTTTTCAACCGAACACATATAAATATACATTTATGTGAGATGACGGTTTTTCGAAAGATACACAATTGGTTTTGAAAAAAAAATTCTTCAATTCAATGAGATAGAATTATTTCAGACCCGTTCAAACTGGGTTGCATGCAAATTGTACTAATTGAAGAGCACAATGCCACCGCATTGAATTCATACGAATACCGGCTACAAATTCAATCGAATCCATCGTTTTTGCAATTTTAATTTGCCGTCTGAATCTAGGGGAATATCACGCTCCTGAATCTTGTGAGATATTTGAGATATTTGAAATAAACATCAATTGTATGATTTATTTTCGAATATTTCGAATAAATAAATCAGATTTTTGTGGATTTTGGAGATATTTGAGATTTTTCGCATTAAATCCAAATAAATACATTTAAATATCATTCATAATCACAAAAATCCACAATATTCCGCCGTATTCACAAATATCCACCATATTTCATACGACAGATTCTTAAAGATAAATTGGATTTTTTTTTGAAATATTTGAAATAATTTAAGCGGGATATTCCCCTAGGTCTGAATACCACTTAAACATCAGGTATTCAGCGTGTTTAAATCCACATCACAGATCTCGCCCACGGTAATTGAATACAAACGAAGATAGATTTAGTGAGAGTGCGAATATAGTTTAGCACGGCAAAAATATTGAACATAAAGGTCGAAATGAGCGATTGTGTTGTTGTTGTTGTTTTTGACGCCTGCACCAAGGCATCGCTGATGTGTGTGTGTGTATGTGTATTGCTGTTGATGTTATCCACGCCAAGTCTCCGACGCAAAAACACTTGTTGTGCATGTGTAATTTATGCCGAAATGTTTATGTAGCGAACGACGTCAATGTTAAAGAGATGAATCATGATATGTATTTATTGATCACTCTTTGGATCGCTTCAATATATTTTGGTGCATCTGTATCACGGTTTTCCTCCTATTCAAATACATGATGCTCTAGATCGGTTATTGACATGTTTTATTATCTATGATGCAAATAAAAAAAACAACATTGCCACATGAATTCGTTCAAAAATGTTAATAAAACATTTTGGTTCTGGCTTGTGCCATATTGATTGAAACTATACCACCATAAAATACTGCTTTCTCTGAACGTCAAGCGAACTAGAGAAACCAGTTTGCAAACCGAAATATTCCATTCGAATTTTGAAATTGGGCTTTCTAGTTTCCGATGAAATTTTCTCGTATCATCATTCGGTTTGGCATATTCTGCCATGGCAAAAGACACGATACTATTCAAAACTTCGATGCTTTTATGGTTTCGGCTGGTTTGTTTACCCAAATCAAGTCATTTTCAGAACCGAATGGCGTCAAATCTTCACTCTCGATACACCAGCAACTACGTGTGGGTTGAACAGTTGCGCAATTTCTACCATTGAGAAAACAAATGGAAGAATTTCGTCCGACAAACAATTGAAACAGGTGGAAAAATGGTAAACAAAATGTATATTTATATATTGGCAAATCATCAGGTGAATGTGTGTGCATGTGGAGATTCAATCTGGAAAAATTGATCGAACGGCCAAATATTTGATCAAGAGAGATAGACGAAAAAAACCAAATAAACGAGCAACGCATGCAACAAATATAATTCTCATGCTTCGCTCATGACGGTATCAGATGCCTCGGAATGAGGTTAACATATTCAGAGGTTACAATAGATTCTAGGCATTAATCAATTTACTTTACCTATATTCTGTACAATAGCTTCTTTTCAACCGACTCCACTAATTCATGTTTCCATGTGAGAATCGTACAGTGCTGATTGAGCTGCAAATATGATAAATTCTTTTGTTCATATTATTTTTTTTTGTATATTTTTTGAGTTATGCTTCGTTTGAACTTAATTTCAGTTTCAACAACACTCACACCATACAAGTGAAAAGAGTTTTTTCATCTGCAATGAATCTATAGATACAGATATATATATATAGTTTTTTTTTCGTTGTTTCATTTGTTGTTATTTTCAACTTGAATACAATAAAAAAAAGCTTTGCTACCACAGTTATGTGAATTATTTACAAAAGTATATCGCTGTTTTGTTTTTCTTGTTTGTTCTATTTTCAGTAGAAACCGATTCCACGTATTAGAACATTTCTTAACCAGATTAAATTAGAAAATTGCTGTCCAAACGAATATACATGCCAAATTGCAAATTATGTGTGATACAAATTCACCGTACAGTAGTCAATTGAATGATTCACACCAGAAAAATAAAATTATGAAGAATTATATCACATTAAGAAATGTTCTCGAGAATATTCGATGCCACTTAGGCCGTGTTCTGTGCTGGGCTCGGATCGGCAAAAAAAAACAGCTTGATCAAAAATTGTTTGCATCACATTAGCATCACTTGTGTTGTGTGACACTCATTCGCATGGCGTTGTGCCGTTAGTTTCAATTTGCATGACATCGTCTCACATTCATGACGGAAGTTCAACATTCTTGAAAGCGTTTCGCACGAATTATCGAAAATAAAAAGATCACATCAAATGCTCTGGACCACACGATGCACATCCAACAAACCTTGAATTCCGTGCTGCGGTTCCGTATGTCCAAGGTGATAACTCTGCCCAAAACCAACGATTTCTCTTTCTCACAACATCTTGGCACAGCCACATGAAATTTTAAAGCCACACACAAAATATATATACCAATTAGTAGACAACACCAATGCTTTCAACATCCATACACTTCTAGAACGTCGAAAATTTTCGTTCAGTGATGCGTTCGCTACGTGTGCTGTACACTTTTGCGTTCATTATGTCATGTTTAATGAAATGTTGCTGCTGCTCTGATCATTTTTGATTAATGTATGATGAATTCAAAAACCATTTGTTTATGACAATATGACGACGCATGCGTCAGATTACAATTGCAAACAATGGGTGATTGTTTAATATTTACTTTAGCTGTGTCTCATTCATCGCAGTTGGCTATTAATAGTTTATATTATTTTCTACTAATCGCATTGCCTGAAACTATTTCTGAAATGAGCAAAAACCGTTAGTGTATGAAATAAAAATGCACGTAATTTGATTTGTTTCCAAAAGTTTTCTTTAAATTTTTTGTTTCTGTTTTTTTTTTCCTTCAATTTATTGTTACACACGTGCTGTTGAGTGGTAGTAGAAAATCAATCTAAATTCTTTTTTTTTCTCTTATTTACTTATTGCTACGGAGAAAATTGGACATTCATTATCTGTACGTTATTCTTTTGTTTTGAAAGAAAAAATAAAACGAAAACAAGTTGAGTGCAGTACAACCGACGGGTCGAAAATCATCAACATTTCATTTTGAATCGATGTGTATTTATATATCATCAGGTTATCTGGCTGGTAACCGTTCTGCGAAATGCAATCTCAACAGATCGGCGGTATCACATTATTGAACTAAAACAAAGAACAACGGCAAAATTACGGCGCAATAAATACCAACTCTTGCTCTACGAGGGTGATGCGACAGAGAGGATTCGATTTTGAACTAACATACACATACTATTCATATCATCTCAGGTGACGATGATACATCGGGGGGCGGTACATATATAAAATTACTCAATTTACACTATCGCTAAAATTTCACAACCGTTCCGTTTTGTTTATTCGGTTTTTAATTCACACTAATTATATTCGGTTGAGAAGAGCAAAAAATTCGAGACGATTCCGGAAGATTCAAGAAATAGAAATCGGATATTGTCTTAGTATCTTTTTTGAGTCATGTGCCTTTTGAATTCTGAGAAAATTAAATTAAAGTTGTTGATGACACAAAAACGGAAACTCTGTTGTCATGAAACAATTCGATTCATCTCTGTATGAATCGAATCGGGTGGCTGAGTTCAGTGAGCAAGCACACATATATATTACATATAATGGGATCCATTGAATTCGTTTATGTGATTGACGTATTTGCTTTTATTCTCTCTCTCTCTCTCTCTTTCTCTCTCTCTCTCTCTCTCTCTCTCTCTCTCTTTCGTGATGTTTCGTTTTTTTTCAATTTCTTCAGACCATAACTTTGATGTGACGCGTATTCTACAGTTAAAATGTGAGATTAAGTCATTCAACACCTCCACACACACTTATATATTCTATTCGAACAGCATTTCGTTTCGTTGTTGTTGTTGTTATTCAAAAGCATTTCTCAATCGTATCAATTAGTTAGAAAATTGCCTTCCAAACTATTTTAAATGGCTCGCATCGTGCTCATTTCACAATCGATTTTCAATTTAATCGATAGAATTTGCTTCGAAATTGTCATTAAATATGACATTATCAACGGTTATTTAGCATTTATTACGGTTTGGTATCAGGAATAGGAAGGAGGTGTTGATTTGAAACTAAACAATAAAAACATATGACGATTAAAAAAGGCGTTAATTAAATGTCTCCAGTAAATCGCATGGATTTATCCTTGACAATCCAAGCGATTTCTTTTCTGCTGTTTCGTCGTTGGAATTCATTCGATAGCCACTATGAACATGAAAAGTAATATGGATTATGAAAATCATACTGCAGTAAACGCGAAACAGATTGAGAATTGAATAAGAGCTAAAACACTTAAACATATGCAAAGTTATGGATGCTGTGAAATTGGTTTAGATGACTGGAGATTTTTTTTTAGTTTGCCTAGAATAGGCTTGCGATAGTAATTGAAACTACTGTGTACACTGAAATGTTGAATATCGCAAATGTGGTGGCGCTCGCTTTTTGATGGTCAGGGAATGGTGCAAGTGGCACAGTTGTTGGCGAAATTAATGTTTGGTTGGGTACCATACTACTCGTTGCGTTTGTGCTTGGTACATTTGTGGTGATATCGGGCATTGGAGCCAATGGGATTCCATTGGGTGCTTGCTCTGGTAAGGGAGCTAGCGGTACAATTGGAGCCAATGGGACTGTATCACCTACGCCACTACGTACTTCAGTTTGAGTCTGAGGTGGTACAGGTTGAACAGCTGGTTGACCTACGGCTGGATTGGCTGGTGCCACGACTGTGGTCGTTTCACCTCCAGCTACTATTTTTCAAAAAGGTGAGAAAAGAAAATGGTTAAGTTATTGAATTTGGACGCTTCGCTGATACAATCAGGTAAAAAAAATATTTATTTTTGAACATTTACCTGGAGCAACTGGAGCAACTGGAGCAACTGGAGCAATTGGAGCAGCTGGTGCAGCGGCCGGGGCAGCGGCTGGTGCAGGTGCATTTTCATGAACGATAACGGTTTTGTGTTCGCTATCTGGTTTCAATGCGCCATAAATCGCATTTCCAGCTATGCTTCCAGCTGCAGCACCTGCCAATGTTTGGAGGAATCCACCACCTCCGCCGCCCGATGGTTGAGGTACTCCCGCTTGCGGTTGTCCATAGAAATTGTTGATCACCGGTGCCTGTTGACCTTGTGGAGCGTAGCTTTGTTGTGGATATCCGCCAGCTGGATGACCATTATAAGGCTGTTGAGGATAGTTTCCGCCTGCATTATGCACTATTACGATAGAAAAAGTGGAAAAATTCACCATTAAAATCGAATATACACTGTTCATATAGTAAATTTTCAGCGAAATTAAGCCAAATTCACTTTGCCGACGCAAAAAAATAAATAAATCGATAAACAAACACAGCAAAGCACGAAGACTGAATAAACAATGTTGACATGAATCTAGCAATGCAAGCAAATTGCCATATTGACAATACTCTGGAGGAATACTGTACTTGGTTTATTGGCACGATTATGTATAATTGGATCATTTGCAAGCGCGCGCGCATTTACATGCGAAATCCTGCAACATATTTCATGCGGATAAATAATTAATCGGATTGTGTTTTATTTTTGTTGGACGTACGAGAAATGTGTCACTAAAACATATCAATCGACTGATTGAATATCTCAATGATTCCCAATCTAGAGTGACTCAATATTCGTTTGCCCAATAATGTTCATTTAATTTGAAATCATTTAAATCATTTAGGCCCTCCAATAAATTCGATGAAATGAAACTTACTTGGGTAAGCGGCTCCATTTGGCTGGTATGCTGGTGGGTGTTGATGTCCCGTTGGATCATTCGCATGGAATCCAGCATTCGGGTTTTGTTGTGAGTAGGGTGGTGGTGGTCCTGCAGGAACGTGTGAATTCACTGCAGGATTAGCTGAATATGGTGGAGGTGGTCCATTGAAGCCAGTATTTGCATTTGGTGTGTAAGGCGGTGAATGCTGCGAATTTTGTGGATGAGCCGGATATGGCAAAGCTGAATGTGTGTTGGATGCCGTTCTCACTTGTTCGGGTGTATTATGTGAGGGTATATTCCATCCAACTGGATGGTTGTTGTTATTATTATTGGGCAATGCCGGCGCACTTGGTGCAAATTGTTGATGGGCTTGTTGTTGTTGGACGGGCTGATGTTGCACGGGCTGATGATGATGTTGCTGTGCGGGCTGTTGATGAGGAGTATTTTTATGGCTATGTGAGACACCATGAGTTAACGCCACATGATCGTAGTTCGGGGTTTTCACTTTGTTGCCACCGCGACGTGGACTCTTTCCTGCGTCAACATTAACATTACTCAATAACACAATTAGTGCGGCTGACCAGACGATTGTTGATTTTCGAACATTCATTTTGATGGTCGGCGTGTATTGTTTATCTCAACACAGTTGAAACTATCGATATGCACTGAAATCTGAAGGTGGAAGAAAAAATCACAAGATCACACAACATTAGTTATAACAAACAATACCAACTGCTACAACTATAACCACCATAACAATAATAAATATTCAATGAAAACGGATGATAAAAAAAATGCGAACAACAACTTTCACAATCACTGATTCGAACGGCTAAAAGCCAAACAGCATACACGATACGTAACTACTAAATGGTTACATAGAAAATTGGTGAACTCAACTCTTACACTATCTTGATATTGAGCTAAATTAGTAAACACAATAGAAAAATCGAAAAAAAAAAATTCAACGACACAAGGTATTACACAGCTCAATGCCGAAAAAGGTCGTTAATTTTTATGCCAACTCAAAGAGAGTGAGAGAAAAAAAAAAAGTGTAATATTCACATTTGACTTTTATCGAATGGCTCACTACCTGTATGTTTAACTATTCGCACACCAGATATACTGATACACAACAATAACTGAAAGTTAACAGACTCGTACGGGTGCTGTTCCCGAACAGAAAATAAAAATGATACGAATGAAAAAGAAAAATTAAATTAAAATAGTCGTCAACTAAAATGAATCTTCGCTCGTTCGTATACTGGGACTGACTGCGCTACTTAAACCGAATAATTTTGATGTCTAGAGAGAGAGACTTTAACGAATATGACTAGTATTTGTTCATGTTTTTGTTGAAGCTTCACGCTTGTTCGAGCATTCATTTGCCGCGCGTTTTTGTTGTTGTGTGAGGCACAGACAAGCAACAGCAGCAGCAACAGCAGCAGCAACAGCAACGGTTGTAGAGAGTAGTAACAGAGAAACAATCGTATATTGCACACACATACATCACCGTCGAGTTGCGAATGAGATAAATAGAAGAAAATAGCAGACAATCCGAAGCAATGGTGTGCCACAACAACGAACGAAAGCAACAATATCAACGAAAAAAAAAACGAAGAGAGAACATGGTATAGGGTAAAAGAGAGATGCATATGGTGTGTTGGCTTGAAGAAAACATTTCACTAGTACATCGAAATGGTCGGTCATAAGTGTGTGTATACATTAGTTCGTTGTAAATGTACTTTTCTACTAGGAAATGATTGATATGCGTTGCACTATTTTGACTGAGGCAATCGCTTGTATTTTCCATCTCATGCGCCCGTATGACATTTTTGGTGTCGATTATGTATAGAAATAGTGTATGTATGTGGCATGCATCCGTGGCCCCCCTCCACAGCCGACTGAAAATTCAAAATTGGTCTGCTGATTTATCTTTTTTTTTGCGCTGTCACAATACACGTATTGTTTAGGTGGATTTTATCATATATTTTTTTTCGCTTCAAAATGATAAAAGGTAGAACAACAATTAAAAATGAGTCGATGAGGTGTTATCGATAAATTTAATCTACACCATTGTTGCCACATACACAAGCAAAAAATTACATTATTTCGTTGTATTTATCTACAATTTAAACTTCGGTCGGTTTGTACATGGTCATTTAACAATTTTCAATATGGTATTTAATATCCCATTTCTGCGCCATTTTTGTTGCTGAATCACTTAATGATATTCAAATTTATTTATTATCCAATCGATGACAGTAATTGTTGCTCGGCAACCGGGCCACCAAGAAAAAAGAATGATCCGGCTGGCGAAAAGGAGCTCTCTTCGCGAATCGTCGTTATAATTCGTAAAATGCAATCTAAGTATGGTATTTCAATTGTTCTGTTCTTGTTTTTGGCTACTAGACATGAAGCACCGAATTGCACCGAACTACGATGGAATTATCAAATAAGCGTGAATCATTTATTATATATTGATGAACTCTGCATTCCATCGAAAACAATCTACTAATAACTGAATTAATATGATGAAATTTTAATACAAAATTACTGTTTTGCTTCTCGAACAACAACACACATATCGATGACTATGTTTCACTTAATTAATTCATTAAATGCTTGGTGTTCACACAACTCGTGCGTATTTATTCAATGTTACGACGGCTGTTCTGACGTTAAAACACAACGTTGACTCATTGTCGACATTTCATTTCTACGTATGACATATAGGGCGATAAGAATCAAGTAAGAAACGAAAACGAAAACGAAAAGAAAACCAACGCCAAAATAGAAAAGTAAAAAAAACTCGAGTCATGCAAACGGTTTGCATTATTTGTGAAAATTTCCCCGTTTTTACACGTTCAACGAAAATTTCTTTTGCTTTATTATGATTAACCAAATGCATCGATCGCATGAAACTACTAATTGATAATTGATTAGTCATCATGTTATATTCATGTTCGCTTGTTTGAATTCTCTGGGCGCGTTGAAATGTCGAAATTGTTTACTATAGTAAATCAATTATGGTGAAATTATCTTATTACGGAAAATCAATTAAAGCATTTTTTTTCGAACGCATAATGTCACACATCCATCCCGGTTAATAATCGTTCTCGCATTTGCGACACAATGTATGGGTTTGTGTGTGCATGTGCATGCTATGCGATTTGCACATATCACGATGAATTTAATCACGTGAAATTAATAATTATAATCACTTAAACTTTCCACTTATTATGTTATCTACTATCGATTCTGTCTGTTTTTCTGCATTGGGTCAATAGATTTCGTTCATATACTTCTATGATTTATATATGGCAAATGTATAATTCTTCCTTATTCCCATATAAAAATGCACTTTAGCACTTTTTTGCCACCTTCCAACTGTGAACAGTTCAATGGAACAGAAGAAAAAACTTGGAAAAAAGTTGAAGAAGAAGATGATGACGGAAAAAAGAAATGCGCATTCACACCAAAATGGTGTGCAGAAAAAGTGCAAATTCCGGAAAATGCCGAATTGAGTAGTGGGTTTTTCATTGCACTCTCGCATAAATTGATTTAATGCATCGAAAAACATAGTCGTTCATCGACTAAATTGGAATCTAATTGCTGATGCAAGCAACTAAAGTTCGATGGCATTACGACAGTTTTGCTGTGTGATGCAAGAAAAGACAAATCGAATGAACCGCCGGCCCACGTATGCGCGCACGCACACCCTTAACTGATGTAGATATCTATCTCTCTGGTCGATAAGTTTCAAGTGTGATTTTCGAATATTCGAAACGGCAAATAATTGATTTGAACTCAATTTCAAATTTTTGGCACATAATAGGATGATAACATGGTAATTAATGAGCTTGCATTGATCGGCTTTGTGTGTGAGAAGAGTGAATGCCTCAACATATCTCACCAACATTCGATTTGAGATTAAATGGATTTCGTTCGCATTTATTCAAATTGATATCGGCTTTGATTCAATTAAATGCTTCAATTTTCGTGAAATATTCTTCATTGGTGCGCCCACATAGTTGGTTTTCACTCAAGTGAACTTGAATGGTATTCAAATGCGCACATAGCAAATAGCGCATCAAAACAATTCAAATAATTCGAATTGCGATAGTATGGTATTAGTAGATAGTATATTTCAATGAAGATGTAGTGCTGCATGTTTTGAATGTTTCGTCAAAACTTTCGATGCGAAAGCACATTCACATCCAATTTGAATGTTGCCGAAGCTCTGGTATTGCAGTTTCAGTCGATGAGAAATGTAAAAGCCTTTAACATTTACATCAAGTGGAGACGGTTCACACATATGTTTGAATACTGTTTTTTTTGTGTGCTGTACAACGCTGATTAAACGAAGTAAACTTTGACAAAGTCTCGTTTCATTAAATAGTTATAGAATCAATCAAGTTCGTTTGGGTTTCAAGGTCGAAAATAATTAAAATCAATGGAATTGAGCTGCATTTCATATGATTGAGTAAATGGTTCAATTGCAACATATTATGTTATTTGTTGAGCGTTTGAATTAAAACATCGCCAGATCGAGTTGAGACCAACTTCGCGACTAATTTTCTATATATCTGTCACGTCAAATAATTCCGTGTATACCATAACCTCACATTCCGAACACATTTGCAAATTTTATACAAAGTGGCTCTTTTATCATCACATAAGCTTATAAAGTTGTTTTAACTTGCTCTACATTTCGCAGCATTTCTGTTTTGTTTATTTTAACATAATTCAAGTGAAAAAAAAATGGGTAAAGCTAAGAAAGGAAAGAAGGAGATTATGTAAGTATAACAAAACTATAAAACATATTCATCAAAACATCGCATTGTTGTGTACATTCAGATGGCAAATTAATATAGTGTGTGCAGTTTGACTGTTGTAATTGTTGATGTGTCAAATTTCTGTACTAGTGAATTGAATGTGATCGGTGCTTGTATTTATTTACATCCGACGTTTTTTTTTCTGTAGTTCGGTCTCTGAACGAAATTTTTCGATTTTTTTTTAGCAATGAGGACGAGTCAAAAACGAATTTAGCTGCTGACAGCGATTCGGAACCAGAAGTTACGGTGACCAAGACAAAAGAGAAGAAACCGAATAAGAAAGTCAAGGCAGCAACAAGTGAAAGTGAAAGCGAGGTCGAAGAAACAACAACAAAACCGTCGAAAAAGGCAAAGGAACCAGTCAAAAAGGGTAAAGGTAATAAAAAGAAAAACGCCAATGATAGTGACGTTGAAATGGATGGAGGTGGCAAAAAACCTGGCTTCAGCCTTTTGTTAGACGATGACAGCGACGATGATGATATTAACGTACAACCGGAACCACAATCGGACGATGAGGATTTGGTGATTGCAAAGACCAACAAAAAGAAAAACCAATCGAATGCAGGTGAAAATGCGGGCAACAAAAAAGGAAAGAAGGCAAAGAAAAAGCGCAATGACAGCGATGAAGACATCGATGCCATGTTGGCTGAGTTGGCATTAGAGTATGCTGGTGAAAAGCCACCACCGACCGCTGAAAAGAAACAAGAACAGCCAGAGGCCCAGGATGACAACGAAGATGGCGAGGATAGTGCGGCTAAGAGTGCAGCTCAGAAGAAAAAGGAGAAAAAGGAACGGCAAAAATTGAAACAACAACAGGAAAAACAACAGCAACAATCCACTGAAACCGATGCCACGAACGAGGTAAATTTCAATCTGAAAATTTTGATATTCGAGTTTAGTTGACAAAGCCAATTGAATCATTGTAGGATACTGCTGCCGCTGCACCACCGACCAAAAAGGAAAAGCCGAAGAAAAAGGAAAAAGAAATGAAAGCCACACCGACGGAAGAGGTTGAAGCTGGACCATCGAATGAGACCGTTGAAACGACCGAAGGCACCGACGACAAGAAAAAGAAAAAGAAGGGCAAGGCCGATAAAAAGGAAGAAGAAACCAAGGAAAAAGATAAGAAAAAGAAAGGACCGAGCCAAGCTATGGTTGCTGCAATGCAAGAACGTCTCCAAAAAATCAAAGAAGAAGAAGAACGACAAAAGGTATGTGAACTCACATGTTGCTCATCAATTATGTTTATTGAGATCCCAATACTAATGAAGCAAAATCTATTTTATTTGTGTCTTCATTAGAGAGAAGCGGAAGAAAAGATGAGGCAACACGAAGAAATTGAACGATTGCGTTTAGAGAAAGTGAGATTAGAGGCTGAACGCAAGGAAAAGAAAAAGCAAAGAGAAAAGGAGCGCAAAGAAAGACTTAAGGCAGAGGGTAAATTGTTGACCACAAAGCAAAAACAAGATCAAGCCCGTGCTCAAGCTATGTTGGAATCGTTGCGAGCACAAGGTATTGAATTGCCCGAGGCCGGTGCCAAGAAACCGCGGCCTGGAACACGAATTCGTCCAAATAAGAAGAACCAGCAGCAAGCTAATCAAACACCTTCCGAAGAAAAAGATGAACAAAAATTCGATGAAGCGTCCGCTCAATCGGAAGGAAAAACGGAAACTGCACCTGAGCCAAGCGAAGAAGAAAAGGTGAAAGATTCATGGGATGCATCGAGCTCAGAGGATGAATCGTCTGAAGTTACCGAGCCAGAGCCTGCCAAATCGGCACCAACGACCGCAAGCAAAGCTCCAAACAAGGATGCAACGTCAGAGGACAGCGAATCAGAGGATTCGGATGAAAGCGACGATGGGAGCGATGATGAAGAATCTGAAGATGAGGATACGAGAACTGAGGCGGAAATTAAAAAGGAAAAAGCCTGGCAACGCATTATGGTAAGTTGATTTTCCATTCAAATATGAAAAAAACCGAATGAAATAATGTAAGAGCGTCTTAATTTTTTCCTCACTTTGCTTTAGAAACGTCGTCATGCAGCCGAACAAAAGAAAACCCTTGAAGATCTCCGGGCGGCCGTGGTTTGTGTTTTAGGTCATGTAGATACGGGTAAAACAAAAATTCTCGACAAGTTAAGACGCACTCATGTACAAGATTCCGAAGCCGGTGGTATCACTCAACAGATCGGTGCCACAAATGTGCCCGTCGATGCGATTAAGGAACAATGTAAAGTGGTGAAAGGAGTAAGTGGATTGAAATCGATTTGATTCCATCAAAATTGGAAATTAAAACTAAGCCCAATTTCATTCGATTCTCATTGACATTTTTCAGTCGGCCGATATGGTCTACAAACTTCCTGGTCTTCTGATTATTGATACACCCGGTCACGAATCGTTCAGTAATCTTCGAACGCGTGGATCGTCTTTATGTGATATTGCAATTTTAGTTGTTGATATAATGCACGGTTTAGAGCCACAAACCATAGAATCAATCAATATTTTGAAATCGATGAAAACCCCATTTTTAGTTGCGCTAAATAAAATTGATCGTCTGTACGATTGGCAAACCATTAACCGGAAAGATGTGCGAGATATCCTAAAGAGTCAAGCGATCAATACACAAAATGAATTTGAAAAGCGTACAAAAGATGTTATTTTACAATTTGCCGAACAAGGTTTGAATGCGGCTCTATTCTACGAAAATCCCGATCCACGTTCATACATTAATTTGGTGCCAACGTCTGCCATAACCGGAGAAGGTATGGGCAACTTGCTGTATTTAATTGTTGAATCGTGTCAAACATGGTTGGCCAAACGATTGATGTACAGCGAAGAGCTGCAGGCAACTGTTCTCGAAGTAAAAGCTATCTCCGGTTTGGGCACGACAATCGATTGTATTCTGATCAATGGTAAACTGCGCGAGGGTGAAACAATGGTGGTGGCCGGTACAGATGGACCGATCACAACGCAAATTCGTTCACTGCTGATGCCGGAACCATTAAAAGAGCTTCGTGTGAAGAATGCCTACAAGGAATACAAAGAAATAAAAGGAGCACAGGGTGTTAAAATTGCCGCTAAGGAATTAGAAAAAGCGATAGCTGGCCTTAATGTATACATTGCCCATAAACCGGATGAAGTCGATATTTGCAGGTCAGTTTTGGATGAAAAAAAAATACTGTGAAAATGTCAAATCGAATTTCAATAACCAATTTATCATGGTCGTTTCAGAGAGGAGGTGGCCAAAGAGCTGCGGTCAGCACTTAGTCACATAAAATTGAGCTCGGAAGGTGTGTACGTTCAAGCATCGACACTAGGTTCATTAGAAGCTCTGTTGGAATTCTTAAGAACGTCCAAAATACCGGTACGTTATCGATTAGTAATTTGAATATGAATCAAATTTTTGACAAGTAAAATACGGAAAATAGCCAATATATATGGGAAAAATGATGAAACGTTGAAATGAGAATTAATGAGCTTGAACATACTGAATTGGTTGACTGCTGTTGGGCGTGAAAGACGATTTTGAATAATATCGAATACTTCGACATTTTCGCTCTTGAAATTTATTCAAATGAAAAAATAATTATGCTTATTACCTAGTTTAGTTCAGTTTTGGTCTTGTCCTCGTCGTCGTCATCGTAATTGCCAGAACGTCTTCTTTTTCTTCATCATATTCATCGGCATCTCTTGTTTGCTATTGGATTCGATTGAATGAAATACCCGATAATCATTGACCGTTTCACATGCGAGTTGAATCAGTGAAAAGATATGGAATTACGATTGTCTCAACAGAGACAACACTATCGAAATTCTTTACTCTTCTCTACACCATTCTTCATGATTTTAATTGTTTTTCTGTTTGTTTGTGAGTAATTCGGCTGAGTGCAGCTTGACTCGGTTCGCTCAGATGCTTTCTTTCTTTCATCCTGCATGGACACGGCATTCAACCGTAAGAACACATTGTTCGCGTTCCTAGTCATGTTACTGTTTTGAGATCGAACATTGCATTTACGAGACGTTCATTCGTTCGTTCGTTTGTTCGGCATTAGCATACTTGGTTTCGCACTCAATGAATCTTCGATATACAACGCGTGTGTTGTAATATGGGAACGGAAGAAGTCATCGCAGCGTGCTCATGCTCACAAAACTAATGTGTATAAATTACATGCCACTTAAAAAATGCTTCGGTTTTTTTCTTCGTTGCTGCTACTGTTGTTGTTGCTTGTTTCGTTAAAACATTGCAAATAGTATTGTTTCTTGGCCATTCATTTAGCCGTGCTTCCTTCCGCTACTATTTACACGACGATGAATTGGTTTCTTGATTCTTCAACAGAACTGATAGCACACAAGATGCGATAGTTTCGGCTCATTCTTTGGACATAGTCTCATGCTGCTGCAAACGATGATGGCAGTCGTGGCGAAGTGGTGGTGGATCAATGGCAATGGCAGTGCAATGATGATTGTAATTGAAATTCGTATTTTCTTTGTTGTTGTTGTTACTGTTGTCGTGGTATTCTTATTTGTGACGAGATTGCACTTACGTAATCAAATTAGCCCGTCGAGATGTTAGAAGGTCTAACGCTGTAGTTTAGCACATAATACGGCGTACATGGTGTAACGACCGGAAATTTACATCCATTCTATCTAACAAGATTCCACTCATCACAACAAATGCTATAAAATGTGCGCAGTTATACTACGTGCTGTGGCCCATACGCTACGGTGGCGGTGTTGACAGTGGCAGCAGCCTGTCGTCATCGTCGTTTTCCACGGCGAACTACAACGACCGGGCAAAATGCATGAATGTTCACGCTGAGTGAGCGAGTGTGTATATCTGGAATCTTCACTCCATTCAATTCAAGTCAAAATGCGTAAATATCATTTCCTGTTATTTTCTTTTCCATTCTTGTGATTATCATGATGCATCGTCAGCAGCAAACGATTCACGTTTTCATTTCGATCTATGAAGAAAACTATGTGCGCACATGCACATTGCCTAGTTAGTCAGGTTTCTTCGAAACAATAAGCACGTAAACCGCATTTGCGAAAGCAAAATGAAGAAGAAGAAGCATCGCCAGCAGCAGATGATGATGAAGATGAAAAAAAAAATTGCGATTGGATTCATGGTCTCATAAATAAAATAATTAAAATATTTCAATAAACGTTCCGGCTACAATAATTGCCAGATACATGCTGGGATTGCCCAACGTGTGCCAGTTTTTGTCGAGCCTCCGCTTCCTTACACACACACACACACACACACACACACACACACACACACACACACA